>NW_007210315.1:0-354 GCF_000164805.1 Carlito syrichta | reverse complement strand
TTTTGCCACTTTTTCACGGGATTGTTTGTCTCTTTTTCTGAGTGTTTGATTTTCTTGTAGCTCACAGATGTTATCACGTTGTCAGATACATAGCTGAAGAATCGTCTGTCCCATTCGGGGGCTGTCTGCTTGCTATTTTGATGTGTCTTGTATTTTGCAGAAGTTAATTCGTTTGGTACGATCCCAAGTGTCTAACATTCTTTTTAAGTTATGGGTATTGAGGGATCTGAAGAGAGTAGCTGCCGGTTCCTTTTTTCATACAGGAGTCTCCTGAGTTTCTGTGATGATTATAATTTGGTGTTTTACGTTTAGGTCTTTGATCCATTGAGAGTTAATGTGTATGGTGATAGTGAG
>NW_007210314.1:0-414 GCF_000164805.1 Carlito syrichta | reverse complement strand
CAGATGTTATCACGTTGTCAGATACATAGCTGGAGAATCGTCTGTCCCATTCGGGGGCTGTCTGCTTGCTATTTTGATGTGTCTTGTATTTTGCAGAAGTTAATTCGTTTGGTACGATCCCAAGTGTCTAACATTCTTTTTAAGGTATGGGTATTGAGGGATCTGAAGAGAGTAGCTGCCGGTTCCTTTTTTCATAAAGGAGTCTCCTGAGTTTCTGTGATGATTATAATTTGGTGTTTTACGTTTAGGTCTTTGATCCATTGAGAGTTAATGTGTATGGTGATAGTGAGGGGTCCTGTTTGAATCTTGTTCATGTAGTCAGACTTTTCCCAGCAACATGTACTGAATAGGTTCTCCATTCCCCAGTGGGTCCTGGAGGTTCCTTCATAGATGAGTTGTGTGAGAATTTGAGGA
>NW_007210313.1:0-728 GCF_000164805.1 Carlito syrichta | reverse complement strand
CCGTGCTGAACACTGATTCCAAGAAGATAAAGCCTTCTGGAGAAACCATGCCCCCGGCCTGTAAGGTATCATCACCCCACTGGTGCTGTAACTGAGCCTTCCAAAGGCCACTTCACCATTTTATCAAGCCAGCTGCCTCTGGATGATGTGGCACATGGTAAAACCAGTGCACTTTGGGAGCTTGAGCCCATCCCTACACCTCTTTGGTTCTGACGTGAGTTCCTTGATCAGAAGTAATGCTGTGTTGAATACTGTGGATAAGGATTTCTGTAAGTCCACGGATGGTAGTTGAGGCAAAAACATTGCACGCAAGGAGGGCAAATCCATATCCAGGGTACAGAGACAAAACACCCTTCCTTTCATTGTGAAAGTCGTCTAATGTGAGCAACTTGCCAGTAAGTGGCTGGTTTATCACCCTAGGAAGTGATGCTGGATTGTGACCAGTGTGGGTCTCTGCTGCTGGAAGCCTGGATGTTCAGTGGTGACCATACCAAGGCCAGTCTTGGTGAAGGGAAATCCATATTGCTAAGCCCAGGTGTGACCTCCATCAACTTTGTCCATGAGGCCATCAGGCAATGACAGGGGTGGTTGGAGAAAGAGGCTAAGAGGTTTCCACAGAATAGGTTATCCCATCCACTTGATTATTAAAACCCTCTTTGACATGGGGCACAAATATCTTCACAATTTTTTTTTTCCCCATTCAGGGAGGTCTATCCACATACCTCTTC
>NW_007210312.1:0-339 GCF_000164805.1 Carlito syrichta | reverse complement strand
CCTTTTTTTCCAAGTTGATGGGCGGTTGTCAGACAGGCCTGTTAGCGTCCTCTTGAGCCACAACGCCATCGTGAGGAAATAGTTTCATAGATGAGTCGGACAGACCTTTGCCTGCCCTAGTCTTTGAGGAAGCAAGGATTGAACAGAACTGGCATAAGCCAGAGCAAGATGCAGAAATTTGGGGAATTTCTGAGGAATGAGGGACCGAGACTGAGTCAGCAACTTCCAAGAGGTCTCAGCACAGACAGGAGGGGGAAAGGGTTTCAGTTTCCTCAGAGTTTGAGTAGTTCTAGAGCATACCATTTGCAGCCAGGATCAGGCCTTGTGGTATTTACCAAA
>NW_007210311.1:0-772 GCF_000164805.1 Carlito syrichta | reverse complement strand
GGGTTTGATGTTAGAGTCAGAGTCTAACTCTGTCGCACAGAGTAGACGGTCACAGACACTGCAGCCTCCAACTCCTGGGCTCGGGCGACTCTTCCAGCTCAGCCTTCCAAGTGTCTGGAACTTTGTTGAGCTCAGGGAGAAAAAAACTGAAGGTGGATCACAGGGAGGAGAGTTTGATGGCACCTTTATTTCCAAGTTGATGGGCGGGTGTCAGACAGGCCTGTTAACGTCTTCTTGAGCCACAGCGCCATCGTGAGGAAATAGTTTCATAGATGAGTCTGACAGACCTTTGCCTGCCCTAGCCTTTGAGGAAGCAAGGATTGAACAGAACTGGCAGAAGCCAGAGCAAGATGCAGAAATTTGGGGAATTTCTGAGGAATGAGGGACCGAGACTGAGTCGGCAGCTTCCAAGAGGTCTCAGCACAGACAGGAGGGGGAAAGGGTTTCAGTTTCCTCAGAGTTTGAGTAGTTCTAGAGCATACCATTTGCAGTCAAGATCAGGCCTTGTGGTATTTACCATGGAAACAGGGTACGAGGTGTTGTAGGCATCTTGTTTCGTTTTTTGTGTGAATTCTCACTCTTGTCGCCCAGGCTAGAGTGCAGTGAGGTGCTCATGGGCATCGCAGACTCCAACTGGTGGACTCAGGCTATGCCCCCGACTCACCCTTCCTTGTAGCTGGAAGGTATTTGAGATGCACGCCACCGTGTCGGGCTCACAGGTTAACTGACAAATCATTCCAAGTTGTGCCTGAAAATGATAAGTCCCACGACT
>NW_007210310.1:0-471 GCF_000164805.1 Carlito syrichta | reverse complement strand
CATCTGATATTGTTTGTGTTATTAATGAAGGCCGTTCTTACCCGGGTTACGTGGTAGTTCAATGTGGTTTTCCTTTGCATTTCTTTGATGATGAGTGAGGCTGAGCACGTTTTCATGTGTATCCTGGCTTCCCACATCTCTCCTATTTGAAGGGACCAATCATGTATTTTTGCCACTTTTTAACGGGATTGTTTGTCTCTTTTTCTGAGTGTTTGATTTTCTTGTAGCTCACAGATGTTATCACGTTGTCAGATACATAGCTGGATAATAGTCTGTCCCATTCGGGGGCTGTCTGCTTGCTATTTTGATGGTGTCTTGTATTTTGCAGAAGTTAATTCGTTTGGTACGATCCCAAGTGTCTAACATTGTTTTTAAGTTATGGGTATTGAGGGAGCTGAACAGAGTAGCTGCCGGTTCCAGTTTTCATATCGGAGTCTCCTGTGTTTCTGTGATGATTATAATTTGTTGTTT
>NW_007210309.1:0-711 GCF_000164805.1 Carlito syrichta | reverse complement strand
CCATTTTACTTCATTAGCAATGCATGAGGGTTTTGCATACATCATATATGTATTTCTCACATATTTGTCAACACTTATTACTCAACTGTTTTATTATGACTATCCTTGTGGGTGTAAAATGGTATCTCATTGTGGTTTAGATTTATATTTCTCTAATGACTAATGATGTTGAACATTTTAAAAATATGCTTATTGACCACTTGTATGTCTTTTTTTGAGAAATGACTACTCAAATTCATTGCCCATTTTCTAATTGGATTGTGTGATTACCGTTGAGTTGTGAGAGTTTCTCATTAGGGAAACAAGTTTCTTACTATACATGTGGACTGGCAAATACTTTCTCCTATTCTTGGGGGTGTCTTTTTACTTTATTTATTATGTTTACAAAGTTTTTAAATTTGATAAATTCCAATTAATCTTTTTCTTCTTGTTTCCTGTGCTCTTGGTTTCATATGTAAGAACATTGCCTAATCCAAGTTCACCGATTTATTTCTGTTTTCTTCTAAGAGTTTTGTAGTTTTAACTCTTACCTTTGGTCTATTATTCATTTTGAGTAAATTTCTGTATATGGTATGAAGTAAGGGCCCAACTTCAATAATTTATTTTGCATCCGGATTTTTTTTTTTTTTTTTTTTTGTCTAAGCACTATTTGTTTAAAAGACTATTTTATTTTATTTTTTCCTATAGAGTTGCCTTGGAACCCTTGTCAAA
>NW_007210308.1:0-624 GCF_000164805.1 Carlito syrichta | reverse complement strand
TAATATTTGATATTTTAGAGATAGTCTTAAGATCAGTGTTTCTACTCTTTTCTACTCTTACTTTGGCGTATATATATATGTATATATACCTGTATGTGTATGTGTGTGTGTGTGTGTGTGTGTGTGTGTCAGGGACCAGCTCCGGCCTGAGGGGAGTTGGACCTGCACCAGAGGATCAGGATGCGGCAAAAATACACAACTCAGAGGCAGTTCTTCTGGGATCAGTCTGACCAGGACTGAGTCCAATTTTATTCAAACTTTTTCCAGCTTATATACCATTTTCTATAACCTCCAGGTATGACAAATACCTGCTGGGGGCTTACAGGTCTCATGATGCATAACATACTTCACAAAAGATTTTTGCTTAAGGTAACAATTAACAATCAAAATTCCATGATGCATATCGTGCTTCACAAAGTTTACATCAAAATAAGAAATGTATAATTTCAGTAGTAGTTTTGCTAACTGTTTTCTATAATATTTAATGATTAATCTGTATATTATAAGCTATTTTTATTTTTGCCTAATGTAAAATTTTCTATTAATTTTCTATGATTTAACAAAACACTCAAAATCTATACTATTTATTTTAATGTCCAGCAGTAAAAAATATTCTGTCAGGGA
>NW_007210307.1:0-749 GCF_000164805.1 Carlito syrichta | reverse complement strand
TGTGGGTTCTTAGTTCTCACTCTGTGTCTTGGAATAGTTCTATCATCTCTTGGTCAATTCTGTAAAGTCCACAACTCACATTATTGGCTTTCATGGCTATGATAAAACAGTCGTTGAAGAGTATTTTTAGAGATAAAAGCTCGCTGATAAAATGGAGTTATTTGGAGATCTGTGATGAGCCTGGAAATTCCCAGAACACATGGAGAGTCAGAGAGACTCACTGAGTCCTAGAAAATGAGGTCATAGAGAAGACTCATGGCTGTGCACCATTGGTGACCTTGCCCCACCTAACTTCCTTGTTTGAGAGACCTGGTGTGAATGTAGCTGAAGTGGGACTCCCTATTGCTGGAGCTGACCCTGAGCCTTGGGTCAATAGATTTATGAGTGAAAATCAGGGGAGTGGAAATGCTTCCCTGGGAAAAGATGATAAGGATCTACAGTGAAGAAGATTGGTGGAAAGTGTGTAGACCTAAAAAATACAATGATAGACCTTTTTGTAAAAAATAAGCCTGAGTAATTTCCAAAATTCTAAGGCCAGAAAATTAAAATATTTCTACATTAAGATTCCTTGGAGGGTTCGAGACCCGCCTGGGCAACTTGGCGAGACCTCATCTCTACAATAAATAAAAAAAATTAGCCGGGTGTGGTAGCGCGCGCCTGTCGTTCTGGAATGCTGAGGTGGAAGGATCCCTGGAGCCCAGCACGTCGAGGGTGCGGTGACTGGGAGTGGCCACTGCACTCCAGTCTGG
>NW_007210306.1:0-660 GCF_000164805.1 Carlito syrichta | reverse complement strand
AGCATCGACAGTGTAATACCTTTCCAGTAACACGAAAATGTACAAGGAAAAAATATATCGGAATTCGCTCGAGTCACACATGATGCTTCCCCACAAGTAACTGTGAATGTCCCAGATCACTCATTGTGGCACAAGGGAGTTGAGCCTTCCCAAATGTGACAGATTGACAGGTCGCACGCCGAAGCAGTCACCCTCTAGAGCATAATATCAACGAAAGAGAACAAGTGAGAATCGGGAATTACAGCTTGCAACAGTGAATTACAGCACTCAGTGTCAGTAAGTCACAGTGCAGCCCCCTTCTCAGGCAGATTTTTCCAAGGGAGATTATCATTTCTAAGCAAGCACAGCAAGGGCAGTCAGCTCTTTATCGTCAATTCATATGGCACAGCAACAGTGTTCCCTAAAACATAAAGATTTGAAAAGGTGAAACATCTTAGAATTCACCAAGTGAATTCCCCAAGTACTGCATACTTACTCTACTGTAGAGTTCCCGTTTTACACTGGGTGGCACCATTTAGTTGCACCTTCCAATACGTGGCCTATTGAAGTACTCTTAGGTCAAACAAATGCAATGTGCATACCATAACTGAAAATGGGAAACTTTTGAGCCTCATGTTTTGCAGCATGCACCAAGTTGGAATAACATCGACAGCCAATAAA
>NW_007210305.1:0-776 GCF_000164805.1 Carlito syrichta | reverse complement strand
TGGCACAGACTTATCCAAGGAAGATGGCTATTCACTACAGGCCAAAGAAAGGCTATTCGGAAAAGCATGGACAGTGTAATACCTTTCCAGTAACACGAAAATGTATAAGGAAAAAATATATCGGAATTCGCTCGAGTCACACATGATGCTTCCCCACAAGTAACTGTGAATGTCCCAGATCACTCATTGTGGCACAAGGGAGTTGAGCCTTCCCAAATGTGACAGATTGACAGTTCGCACGCCGAAGCAGTCACCCTCTAGAGCATAATATCAACGAAAGAGAACAAGTGAGAATCGGGAATTACAGCTTGCAACAGTGAATTACAGCACTCAGTGTCAGTAAGTCACAGTGCAGCCCCCTTCTCAGGCAGATTTTTCCAAGGGAGATTATCATTTCTAAGCAAGCACAGCAAGGGCAGTCAGCTCTTTATCGTCAATTCATATGGCACAGCAACAGTGTTCCCTAAAACACAAAGATTTGAAAAGGTGAAACATCTTAGAATTCACCAAGTGAATTCCCCAAGTACTGCATACTTACTCTACTGTAGAGTTCCCGTTGTACACCGGGTGGCACCATTTAGTTGCACCTTCCAATACGTGGCCTATTGAAGTACTCTTAGGTCAAACAAATGCAATGTGCATACCATAACTGAAAATGGGAAACTTTGAGCCTCATGTTTTGCAGCATGCACCAAGTTGGAATAACATCGACAGCCAATAAACAGTGCAGCACACATTTGAGAACCTGTTTCCCCAGGAAGGTACACAGTCCCCAA
>NW_007210304.1:0-472 GCF_000164805.1 Carlito syrichta | reverse complement strand
CACACACACACACACACACACACACACACACACACACACAATTTCCCCACCAGATGAATGGCATCTGCAATTATTTTAACATAGACAAACGTTGCCACAATTAGAGATAACAAAAGGGCCTTATTCTTGGGAAATGCAACATGTTGATCTCTCCATTCTCAGTGTGAATGAATGATATCAGATTCTTGCAGAGAGCAGTTTGATGTTTGTTGGGAAAGAGGGAAGAAAAGAAAGAATGAGCAGGGAATGAGGTGGAAGGCGAAATGAAGACCCCCCCCAAGAAGTTCCTCCCACCAATCTCTCCTACCTATTATTCCAAGAGCAGCTTCCTTGGCAGCAGTCGATTTTATCAAAGAATCAGCCTCTCACCTGAATAGGGAAGAACTGCAAGGAGAAGACCAAAGAACAGGATGCCTCCCAGCAGACGCAAAGTCTAAGGCTTAGCAAGCGTAAGTGCCCACCTGAAGCAGAG
>NW_007210303.1:0-622 GCF_000164805.1 Carlito syrichta | reverse complement strand
CTCTTGTACTTTGCTTTCTTAATGTATGCTTTGGCATAGAATGTGAATTTTGTTTCAATTTTTTAAAATATTACTCTCAGGAAAAAATTGTGAAATACTTGAAAATGGACAAAGAAAAACAATATATTACTCTTCTAGACTTTCCACAACTTTCATTGTCTTTGAATTTTTTCAGTTCTGCAAGCTGTTACATGGCAAGGCACAGGATCATAGACAATTAAATGGAAGGGCACTTGATGCCACTCTTTTTCCCAGCGAAAATGTCAGTTTTGCAACTATTTTAATATTTATTTTTGCTTTTTTAAAGGACTTGAATACTTATGGTGCTTTGAATTCTCCTTTGAATCAGCTGTAATATCTTAGTTTTTTGTTTTTGTTTTTTTGAGTTGGAGTCTCACTCTTTTCTCCCAGACTGGAGTGCAGTGGCTGCTCTCGGCCACCACAGCCTCGACCTGCTGGGTTCCGGCAATCCTTCCACCTCAACCTTCCAAGTAGCCGGAATTACAAGCATGCACTACCACGCCCGGCTGATTTTTTTTATTTATTGTAGAAATGAGGTCTTTCCTGCTCAGCGGGTCTCGATTGCGCGGCTCAGCAATCCACTCACTTCACTCTCCCAAAG
>NW_007210302.1:0-515 GCF_000164805.1 Carlito syrichta | reverse complement strand
CAGACATTCTAACTGGAGTGAGTTAATATCTCATTGTGATTTTGATTTGTAGTTCCCCAGTGATTTGTGGTGCTGAGTATTTTTTTATATACTTGGTCATTTGCATGTCTTCTTTTGAGAAATATCTATTCAGATTGACTGCTTATTGTTGAATCAGATTATTATTATTTTGCTATTGAGCTATTTGGATTACCTTAATATTCTGGATATTAGACCTTTATCATATAAAGAGCTTGTACATAAGTTATTCCATTCTGCAGGTAGTCTATTCACTCTATACATTGTATATTTTTACTTTGAAGATGATTTTTAGTTTGATATACCCCATTTTAAAATTTTTGCTTTTGTTACCTGTGCTTGTGAGGTTTTATTCATAATGTATTTTCCCAGACCACTGTTATGAAGTGTTTCACCTAAGAAAGCTGCTAGTAGTTCTATATTCTAAGTAATATATTAAAGTCCGTAATATGAATTGAGTTTGTTTTTGTTTATTGTAACAGATAAAGGTTTATTGT
>NW_007210301.1:0-748 GCF_000164805.1 Carlito syrichta | reverse complement strand
ACATTTTCCTTTAGAATAAATGTCCTTAAAAAAAAGTCTTATTTTGAAATGTTGGTTATGATATTTGGAGAGATTTGCTAGAATCGCTTCACTTAAAAGTTCAAAACTTAAAAGTTCATTTTATATGACTTTTCTCACTACTTGCCTTGACAGTCAACATTGGGACAAAATATTATTTACTTATTGATGAAGAAGCATTTAGTTAATAATATAAAGCAGCGTAATCTCTAGCTCCATCATCGTTTTATTTCAATTGAAAAGATTTCTTTGTCTCACTTGCTAACTGCTAATAAATTATTTTCCTCAGGGACAAACTCTTGGTCTTCAAATAATGTTTTTTTAAGAGGATAGAATTCCATGTTATGTGCACATGAATGCTTCTCTTGAGTTGGGGGAGGACAGGTGGGAGCATCAGGTCACTACTAGTTTGTTGACAGTCTTCGGATTTACAACTATGAAACTAGTAGTGTAGCATTTTTCAATTGTTAAGTATTTCATTGATAAAATCGAAGGTCTTTTATTATTAGTTTTGGTGACAATAAACTTTTATGCAATCACCTAGAATGTTTACCTTTTCATGGTATGTGCCAGTCAAGCATTTTAAGTGATTTTATTATATTTGCTTTGGTTTTCATGAGGCTTTGGGTATCTCAATGTCAAATAGACCTGAGATTTGCATTTGTGTACTTTCATCTGTAGAAGAAATGTTCAAAAATATACAGTAAGCGACCATAACTTTTCAGCTTCC
>NW_007210300.1:0-419 GCF_000164805.1 Carlito syrichta | reverse complement strand
CTGGAATTGTGCTTTTTATTTGGCTTTCTGCTTGTTTATTATTGGTGTAACGAAATGCGATTGTCTTTTGCACATTTATTTTATATTCTGAGACTTTGCCAAAGGCCTTTATCAGTGTAAGGAGTTTTTTGACAGATTCTCTTGGGTTTTCAAGGTACACAATCATGTCATCTGCAAAGAGAGATAACATGACTTCCTCTTTTCCTATTTGGATACCCCTGATTGCCTTCTCTTCTCTGATTGCTCTAGCCAGGACTTCCAAAACTATATTGAACATGAGGGGTGAGTGGGCATCCTTGTCTTGTTCCAGTTTTCAGGGAAAATGGTCCCAATTTTTGTCCGTTTAGGAATATGCTGGTTGTGGGTTTCTCATAGATGGCTTTTACTATTTTGAGGCATGTTCCCCGTATGCCTAGATG
>NW_007210299.1:0-728 GCF_000164805.1 Carlito syrichta | reverse complement strand
TGATCATATAATTGCAAAGATATTGCATAGGGCATTCCATATCAGGGCTTCATAGTAAACTCTACTAAATATCAGTAATGCCAGTGTGAGAGTAGGAATGAAAATTATCTAAATGAGATTGAGTCTATAGAGAAGCAGTAAGACTTTTCTAAAAGTTAAATAAGTGGGTGTTTCTTTTCAAAATTTCTTCCTGGAAGAAATGCTGCTTTTCTGCACTAGCATCTTTATCAGTCTTCCAGAGGATTTTGCTCATTACTGGGATCATTCACTAGTCTTTGTTGTGTTTTAATTATTTTTTGTTGCATCATCAAAGGCAATTTGCTACAGATGGGTCCAGTCATATGCTCCTTCTATCCTTCTTGGCACAAACACACTCACTTTGGCTCTGATCTTTGAAATCCCTGTACCTAAGCCAAACTCTCAACGTGTCTTTCAAATAGAGGGTTTTAACCCTTTCCTTTCCTCCCATAAAAGGCAACAGCAGTCTGCCTTTGAAGACTGGAGATGACAATAAGTTAAAAAATCCCCCTTATGAGCTACAACAATCCAACACTCTGATAATGGAAAAACACAAATATCTTTAACCATATTAACATAACAAAAATATATGGTATGCAGACTAGGGTGCAATTAGTCATTGCTGTTGTTAGTCAAATGTATAATAATAAAAAGCGTTCCTTCTACTCGTCAGTGTGTAAAACTTAAACATTCTTTAACCCTGGTGTAAT
>NW_007210298.1:0-735 GCF_000164805.1 Carlito syrichta | reverse complement strand
CATTTGTAGAGATATGAATTCCCTTTTACTACAGTCTCATGGCGTCCCAGAGATTTTAGTAAGATGTTCTTCATTTTCATTTGTTTTCAGGTATCTTTTAATCTCTGTTTTGATTTCATCATTGACTCAGGAGTTGTTTAGCATCGTGCTATTTAGTGTGGGTTTGGGGGGAACCTTGTTGGTGTTGATGTTTATTTTTATTCCATTGTGGTCTGAGAAGGTGCATGACAAAATTTCAATCTTTTGAAATTTGTTTATGCTTGATTGTTGATTTTTGTAGATGGGCGGGGCATTGCAAATCTCTTCCTGGAAAATGGCTGAGGTGGGCAGTTCCTCTTTCAAGGATCCTTTCTCTCCATCCGTCCTTTCTCTCCACTCGCCCGGGTCTGTGGGTGATCCACTATGACGGGGCTGTGGTGGAGTGTCTCCAGTGTCAGGCATATAGCTGGGCGCTGGATCTGGTGTGCTGCCAGTGGCCTGGATTGGAGGAGGGAACTGGGAGTTCCCTCTTCTGGAGCTGAGGGTTGAGAGCGGCTGATCAGCACCTCCTTAAGATATATACTGTTCCCTTACACACAACCACGGGGTCTCACACTGGATGCCTCAGCCATAGCGGGGACCAGAGCTTCAAAACGCTGGTGGTGAGCTGTGACAGACACTTTCGGCCCCACCTGGTGCACTTCAGCCAGGAATGGAGCTGGTATCTCTGAGGGGCAGGCGCCAAGAGCCTCCCTG
>NW_007210297.1:0-530 GCF_000164805.1 Carlito syrichta | reverse complement strand
GTCTGTTGAAGAAGTTACTTTTTTTTCATTCCAAGCAGCTGGTGACAATTCCAACAGGATGAATCCTTGCTGAAAGGTTTAAACCTATACTTGAACCATACTGACTGTAAACCAAAAATAAAATTATAAACCCCCTCAACTGACTGAATGAATACCCCCAAGGGAAACTGGAAAAAACTAAATTCCAGGCTGGGACAGAAAAGGTTGGACATGCCTCATTATACTTGCTCTCTTGCAGAGTTTAGGCACAACTGACTAGCATTAACATTAAAATAGAGATTGCTCCCACGCCTTTGGGAGGCTGAGGTGAGTGGAATGCCTGAACCCGCGGGTTCGAGACCCGCCAGGGCAGGCGAAATCTCATCTCTACAATAAATCAAAAAATCAGCCGGGCGTGGTAGCGTGCGCCTGTAATTCCAGCTACTCAGGAGGCTGAGGCAGAAGGATCGCCGGAGCCCAGCGGGCGAGGCTGCGGTGGCCAGGAGTGGCCACTGCACTCCAGTCTGGGTGACCGAGTGAGACTCCAACTG
>NW_007210296.1:0-398 GCF_000164805.1 Carlito syrichta | reverse complement strand
CCAGGTTGGCCAGGCTGGTCTTGAACCTGCGGGCTCAGGCAATCTTCTCTCCTTGTCCTCCCAAAGTGCTGGGATTATGTGTGAGCCACCGCACCTGGCTAAGAATTACATTTTTTAAATTTTTTAAAGCAGGATTTATTGAGAGGACAGAAAAGCTCCCACAGTGGGAGGGGAACTGAGGGGTTGCCCACATTTTTTTTTTTTTTGAGTAGGAATCTCACTGTCACCCAGGCTGGAGTGCAGTGGTATGGTCACAGCCACCACAGCCCTGACCTGCTGGACTCAGGTGATCCTTCTGCCTCAGTTTTCCAAGTAGCTGGAACTACAGGCATGTGCCACCACACCTGGCTAATTTTTTATATTTTTTGTAGAGATGAAGTCTCACCAAGTTGCCCAGG
>NW_007210295.1:0-797 GCF_000164805.1 Carlito syrichta | reverse complement strand
TTTTTTTTTTAGTAAGAGCAGTTTTTTCATATCATTCAGATATAAAATGAATGGAAAGTGCTTTTTTGCATATGTTTCTAAACCTCTGAAAAGAAGCCATTCTTTGTTGGCTGCCTTACAGGAATGGTCATGTAAGGTGCTGAGTCATTTTAAATTGATGCTGAGACTACAACTCAGTGGGCAGAGTCCTGAGATGATCAATTACATTGCATTTACAGCTAAAACCAATATATCTATTGCATATTCTCATGTTATTTCAGCTCCATGCTTCCTGAACAAAATAATGAACTGAATGAGATAGATTCTGATAATTTTACTAACAACAGATACATGTTTGACATTGTTCACACAAGGAATATATTCTAATATAATAAGCAAGATTTATATATTTTTCTAATGAAGAATGAAAATGTTTGAGTGTTTCGTTTCCCAGTGAGAATTCTGTGAATACTTTCCCGTGCTATGATCACAACTTGAGATTTGTTACTTTAAGAATATAAAGTAAGACTATAAAAAAAGATTCATAACCTCAAATTACATTAACTGTACATTAAGGGAGATACACAAATCCCAAGAAATAATGAAATGTCAGGGTTAGAATCATCCCTTTTCAGGTTTCGTGCTCAATCTCCTATGATCTTGCATAAAATGGTATTGCTGTTCACCTAACTATTAGAAGTACAATTGATTTGCTTGCAATATTTATTAGTGCATTAGTCATGTACATTAGCACCAAACTGGAAACAAAGAATGCTTTACTTTCCCAAGTCTGTGCAAACCAATGCAAGTAAAAATGT
>NW_007210294.1:0-492 GCF_000164805.1 Carlito syrichta | reverse complement strand
TGTCCGTGGCCGGAGGACTGACCGGAGCCAGACCCATGCTGACGGTGGCCAGAAGACTGTCCTGAGCCAGACTCGTGGTGCCCAGAGCTAGAAGACTGACCAGAGCCGGAGCCATGTTGGCCGTGGCTGGAAGACTGCCCGGAGGAAGATCCCTTTTGGCCGTAGCTGGAAGACTGACCCGAGCCAGACCCACGTCGGCCGCGGCTGGGAGACCGGCCAGAGCCAGACCCGTGTCGGCCGTGGCCAGAAGACTGACCGGAGCCAGACCCGTGCTGGCCGCAGCTGGAAGAGTGACCGGAGCTAGATTCCTGTTGGCCCCACCCTGACGACTGACCTGATGTCGAACCGTGTTGCCCATAGCCAGAGGACTGGCCTGAGCCATATCCCTGCTGACCGTAGCCTGAAGACTGTCCTGAGCCAGACTCATGTTGCCCAAAGCTGGAAGACTGGCCGGAGCCAGCCCCATGCTGGTCGTAGCTGGAAGACTGACCG
>NW_007210293.1:0-799 GCF_000164805.1 Carlito syrichta | reverse complement strand
CTTAAGGGTTATATGATTGCAAACTTAGAGAATATAATGAAGAAACTTATACCCCTTTACTAATGAATATAGAAAAGGCCCAAAATCACGTCAATTGCTATTTCTAACAATAGGCACAAAAGCAGTGTTCTGTTTAACTTGGTTTTCGCTAAGACTTTGTCATGCCTGTGTACATCAGTGATATGGGTCTGTGGTATTCTTTGTTTTTACTTTGCGTGTGTCTGTCTTGTTTTGCTATCAGAGTAGTTCTGGGCTCATGTAGTCAGTTGGGAATTATTTCTGCCTCTTCGATTTTGGTGAAGAGTTTAAATGAAACTTATATTTGCTTTTCACCTGCTTGGACAAATTCAGCTGTGAAGCCATCAGGCCCTAGGCTCTTTTTTCCTCCCTCTCTCTTTTCTTCCTCTTTCTTTCTGCTTTGTTTTGTTTTGTTTTGTTTTTTGAGTTGGGCTCCCCATCTGTTGCAGGCTGAAGGGCAGGGCACTGACCATCCTTCTGCTTTGGATCCTCTGCTTTATTTTACACAAAACTATTTGCTGAGTCAAAGATTGAGTGAATGATGAGCCTTCACTCTTCAAGGGAATGTTGGTGCCCGCTGATTACCTAAAGAGGTTACAATTATGAAAATGGCTTAGGTAATCCTATGATCGCAAGACACAGAGTGAAGTAAACACTAATGACGCCACTGGGTGGAAATCAGGGGGAAAATCCAAATCGGTTTACTGAAAAGAACTAAAGAAGGCTTTTATTCTCAGTGAAGTGTTCTAATGCTTTCAAATATAACTTCCACATTACTTCG
>NW_007210292.1:0-771 GCF_000164805.1 Carlito syrichta | reverse complement strand
CAAAGAAGCACAAAACAAAATTAATATAACAAATATATATATATACAGTGATAGAATGTACATCAGTGGTCTGGGTGTATCCCTGAATGTTTTTGTTACCTTGGTACTAAAGAGACTGAAAACAAAATTGAATGATTTAAATTTCTTCTGTTGCATTTATTTTACCAAATGAGTCAAAGTAAAAAAACAGTCAATAATAGATGCTACATTTGAAGAAGACATATATAGAGCACTCCAAGTGATCTTAAAAGCACCCTTTATTCTGTGCACTGTTTTCATGGCCTGGAAGATTTGTGCATCCACATTCTCATCGATATTGGTGAAGTCATCAGGAACAGGTTATTTTGGGTGAGTTCTATTGCTTGGAATCTGGGAAGCACTTTTTTAGGTGTTAACTCATTACGTTTTTGGGGATTGCCAATATTTTTTTCACTGTTTTTTGGTTTCTGTGAAGACAGACTCTACTCTTTTCACTTTTTGTTTTGTTATTTTTTATTAGATAAAGTTGCTTCTGTTGGAGTAGGAGTTTTTGTTGTTTTTATACCTGACCTTCCTCCTCTGGTCCACTTTTGGGAGAGACAATGATGGCAGGAAGAGTGTTGAACTGGGGAATAACCATATGGCACTGCTTCACTAATGCAATGTGGAAAGGACAGAGCAGGTCCTTTCCTCTAGGTCAGAGTTTGTTCCCTCCTTCTGGTACTGGCACCAGGGGGCCTGGCTTTATGGGAGCTCTGGTGACCTCCTCCTAAACCTTCTGCCTCATCAGCA
>NW_007210291.1:0-826 GCF_000164805.1 Carlito syrichta | reverse complement strand
CCTAGTTAAGTCAGTTAATTGTCAGCTCGCTAGTCAGGTGGTTAGCTAGTTAGTTAGGTAAAGTCTGCTGGAAAGCCAGCGGGTACATAGGTAGCTAGCTAGTTAAGTCAGCTGGCTAGCCACCTGGCTAGCTAATGATTTTAACTAGTTAAGTCACTTGGCTTACCACCTGTCTAGGTAGGCAGCTAATTAATTAAATCAGGTAGCTAGCTGGCTGGCTAGCTAGTTAATTCAGCTAGTTAAGTGAGTTGGTTAGTTGACAGGCTATCTAGGTGTCTGGCTAGTTAAGCCAGTTGGCTAGCTGGATGTCTATCTAGTTAAGTCAGCTAGTTGTCAGCTGGTTAGCTAGGTGGCTGGCTATTTATGGCAGTTGGTTAGCAGGCTGATAAGTTATGTGGCCTGCTAGTTAAGCCAGCTGGCTAGCAGGCTGACCAGCAGGATGGCTAGCTAATTAAGCCGACTTGTTATCTGACTGTCCAGACATCTGGCTGGCTATTAAAGCCAGCTGGCTAGCCAGCTTGCCAGCCCATTAGTTAGTTAGCTGACTGCCTAGCCAGCTAACCAGCCAAGTAACTAGCTAGTTAAGCCAGCTAGCCAGCCAACTATCTAGTCAGCTAGTTATGTCAGCTAGCTAGCCAGCTAGGTAGTTAAGTCAGGCAGCAAGGCAGCTAACAATTCAGCTAGCTAGTTAAGTCAGCTCCTAGTCAGGTTGGAAGTCAGCTATCTAGTTAAGTCAGCTAGTGAGTCAACTAGCTACTCAGTTAGATAGTTAAGTCAGCTAGCCAGCTAACTAGCCAGTTAACTAGCTAGTTAAGTCAGCTATCTA
>NW_007210290.1:0-558 GCF_000164805.1 Carlito syrichta | reverse complement strand
CCACCAAGTCCGGCTGTAGAGCAGTGGCTCTTAAACTACTTTGGCTCAGAACACCTTAATACAACCTGAAGTTATTGAGGGTCACAAAGAGCCCATAATAAACAAAGAGTTTATGCAGTTTACATCCAGTGGTGTGCTGGAGTCAGCTGGTAACTGCTCTCAAGAATTCAATATTCAGGAAACTTTCAAGTCAACTGTTAAACAGTTGGGAATTTGAAACTGGCAAAAGGGGGAGTAGACACCATGGAGACTGGCAATTCCATAAATTGGCAATGCCCACCTCAATCCCTCAAGTAGCTGGGACTATAGGTGCATGTCACCATGCCTGGCTAATTTTTTTTTCTTTTTTTCGCTTTCTGAAGATCTGGTTTACCTACACACCGCTGATTTTTATCTATGAATATTTTCCATATTAGGCAATAAAATGGAACACTTTTGAAAATATCTATTTCAGTTAAAAATAACAATAAGCCGTGAGTGGACTGCCTGAGCCCACGGGTTCGAGACCCGCCTGGGCAACTTGGCGAGATCTCATCTCTATAAATCAAAAATCAGCCT
>NW_007210289.1:0-546 GCF_000164805.1 Carlito syrichta | reverse complement strand
TAAAGGAAATCATCCTGCAGTGTGGAGTCAGGTGCAAAAGAGATTGCCTAAGCCCAGCAGGTCAAGTCCGTGGTAGCCAGGAGTGTGCCACTGCCCTTCTGGCCTGAATGACAGAGTGAGACTCCTATCCAAAAACAAAGATGTGCTCTCATGTTACAACCTCCTTATAGAAGACCTGTGTTAAAGTGTAATGAGAAACCCACACCTACAGAGGGCAGGAAGGAGTAGGATGAGAACACTGAGGGACAGAGAAGGGATGCATGCACTTGACCAGACAGACTGTCTCCTCAGCCCCTATTTAAAACATGAAGAGTGCGAGTGTTCTGGTGTTTTCTCTCTACAATTTCTCATCTTGCCATGTTAAGGAGGCCACATTTATTATTAATACTATTATCTTTTTTTTTTTTTGAGTTGGAGTCTCACTCTGTCGCCCAGACTGGAATGCAGTGGCCACTCCCGGCCACAGCAGCCTCGACATGCTGGGCTCTGGTGATCCTTCTGCCTCAGCCTTCCAAGTAGCCGGAATTACAGGCATGCGCTACCATG
>NW_007210288.1:0-729 GCF_000164805.1 Carlito syrichta | reverse complement strand
ACGCCAGATGACTGATTTTTAAAATGTTTGTTTTTAGAGGACAGAGTATGAATAAGTAAATTTGTAGTGTATTCATATGATACAACACTATATATGAGTGGAAAACAAATGAACTATAACCACACTTCAACATAGGCTAATCTCACAACGTGAAATCAAAAAGTCGTGGAATAGAGTTATGAGTCCAGTTTTATGTCATTTTAAAACATTCCAAAATGTTGTCCATGGACAAATGGCCATATGTAGTATGATATGGTGTGTGTGTGTGTGTGTGTGTGTGTGAGAGAGAGAGAGAGAGAGAGAGAGAGAGAGAGTTTTCACTCAGAATTCCTGGCTTAGAACTCACATAGCCCTTGTTATAATGCTGGGATGATTCACACCTCAGAAAATCTCTCATTCTGACCTCCTCAAGCCATTCTTTCATCTCCCCCAGGCAGGGCTCTAATCTGATTGTTGGGTCACAAGACCCTTATTCCTGAGAGAGAAAAGAAAGGGTAGATACAAACACCAGATGGCAACTTTGCTGTGGAGGCCTGGGGAGCATATAAAGAAGAAACACAGGGGTTTCAAATGTATTAGAAACATCCTAACTGTTAAACGAAAAGTTGTATTCTTGTTTTTTAAACAATCTTTAGAAATGTCCATGTATCGCTTTGGGAGGCTGAGGTGAGTGGATTGCCTGAGTCCGCGGGTTTGAGACCCGCCTGGGCAACTTTGCAAGACCTCACC
>NW_007210287.1:0-727 GCF_000164805.1 Carlito syrichta | reverse complement strand
AAAAGATTATGAAGACAGTTGAGAAGGAAAACTGTACCCTGATGACTCATGACAGAAAAAACCAAGATAGGTAACATGTCTTACCATTCCAGAATTCTCATATAACCATGATTTATATTTTAAGCTGGTGAAAGAGGGAGGGAAAAGAGAGGGGAAGGGAAAAAAAAAAAAAAAAAGAAAATGGGGAAGCCTATAATAACCAATATTATTTTTGCTAGCCCCAAAAATGTAGCATCTAAACTCAGATCTCCCTCAAATATTTATTTTATAACAACTCATTTGGCCAAAGTTTAAAACATTAATTTGTTTCCTGACTATAGTTGCAAAAGAAAAAAAGGAAAAAAAAAAAGATGGAGGGGATGGGAACAGAGGAGAAGAAGGAGGAAAAAAAAGAAAGAAAGAAAGAAAAGAAAGAAAGAAAGAAAGAAAGAAAGAAAGAAAGAAAGAAAGAAAGAAAGAAAGAAGGAAAGAAAAAACAAAGGAATGAATAAAAAGGACTGTTAGCTTGGTTAAGTCTGCTAAGACAATGAATGCCTGGATATACAGTTATGGGTCCAGAGGCATTTTAAGACATGGATCAGAGACAGATTCTTGATCTGTTGGCTGTTAACACTGTACTAACCTTCATGTCTTGTTCAGCCTTCAACGCAGCCTGGGCCTGATTACCTCTGACTCCAGATAGTGATCCACAAGGACCCCTGGCTACATGTGGCAAACGAGCATGGCT
>NW_007210286.1:0-715 GCF_000164805.1 Carlito syrichta | reverse complement strand
ACAAAGGAATGGCAGACCAGAGGGAATCCAAAGCTCTGCGTTCTAGCCCCAGGACGCTGAGGGAGTGGGTCAGGACAGAGACTGAAGCCACCCAGGTAAAGGTATGTATTGTAGCAGCCCAAACCAGCCACACTGTGACCGAAAGCCAGTCCCTCATCGTTCTCCCTGCCCTGCCCTGCTCTCCTCCCTCGAGCATCTTGGACAGTGCTGGGACCTCCAAGAGTCCCAATGAGGCGGCCTCTCTGCCCAGTCAGGGCCAAGGAGACCTCACCAGTCAGCCATCTCTCAGGTCTAGTTTGTGAGCCAGGCTCAACCATGAGGTCCCGCTGTGAGCTAAATGTTTACGTTCCCCCAGATTCACAAATATTTGAATGTGTTTCGACCCCAGATTCTTATGTCGAAACCTAATCACCCATGTGATGGTGTGAGCAACTGGGGCCTTTGGGAGGCACACGGGATGAGTACCCTTAGAAGAAGAAGCTCAGCCGGGCTCCGTGGCTCAGCCTGTAATCCCGCGCCTTGGGGAGGCTGAGGTGAGTGGATTGCCTGAGCCCGCGGGTTCGAGACCCGCCTGGGCAGCGAGACCTCATCTCTACAATAAATCAAAAGATCAGCCGGGCATGGTAGCGCGCGCCTGTAATTCCGGCTACTCGGAGGCTGAGGCGGAAGGATCGCCGGAGCCCAGCAGTCGAGGCTGCGGTGCCCGGAAGCGGCC
>NW_007210285.1:0-565 GCF_000164805.1 Carlito syrichta | reverse complement strand
GTAATTGAAAACCCTGAAAAAAAATTAAAAAATGCTTAGTCCAAAAATACTGCAGCTTCAAATTCTGGCTTATTATTAATGAAAAGGGGGTAAAGGTATTCTCAAGACAAAAAAATCTAATTAGTTTGTTCTACTATAACTATATTTTTAAAAATTGCTAAAGGGGGAGTTATTTAAGCTGAAGAAAAATAGACAATAATTCATAAATATGAAAACGTATGAAAAGTATAAAACTAGTAAATGTAAGTACCTTTTCTTTATTTTTTTTCTTTTTTTTGTAGTTGGAATCTCACTCTGTCGCCCAGACTGAAGTGCTGGGCTCCGGTGATCCTTCCACCTCAGCCTTCCAAGTAGCCGGGATTACAGGCATGCACTATCATGCCCGGCTGATTTTTTGATTTATTGTAGAGATGAGGTCTCGCTGCCCAGGCTGGTCTCGAGCCTGCGGGCTCAGACAATCCACTCACCTCAGCTTCCCAAAGGCGCGGGATTACAGGCTGAGTCACCAAGCCTGGCGTAAGTGTCTTTTCAAATCCAAAACACTCTAATACTGAAATGGCTGTGG
>NW_007210284.1:0-741 GCF_000164805.1 Carlito syrichta | reverse complement strand
CCATAAATAATTTCATATCAAATAAAAAAACAAAACATTTTAAGTCTATTATAATTTTATTCAAGGATGCATCCAGATTTCAAGGATCATTGCATTGAATGAAAACTACCATTCCTTAGGTTCTAAACAACAGTTTAAAGGTACCAAATCCTAGAAATCACTCTAACTTTTTAAAGAAAGATATGGTTTACTCCAGAAAGTCAATTCTACTAGTTTGTCTATTCAGTCTATAAAACTGTGCTGGTAAATATATATGTGTCATCCTTAGTCACCTAGAAAATTATGAGGGACACAAAAGCATCCCCAGTTTATTAAGAAAAAAAAAAAAACATTGTGGAAAGAACACTAAGTAGAAAGGTAAAGGACAGTAGCATATAATATCAGTGCCCATTTCTGAAATTAACTCAATGCAAAACTAACATCATTTCTTGGTCAACAAATTAGAATGACAAATTATAAAGGGCAACCATGCAGTCTTGCAGTTTTTGTGACTAAATCTATATATACAAGATAAACAAACAAAAATATCACCCTCTGTCAAAGAAGTCGCTGCCAACAGTGATGCCTGGGGATGAACCATTCACTTAAATTATTTTTTGAGTACCTACTTAATGACAGGCATGGTTCTAGGCACTGGGCTTGCAGGAGTGAACAAGTCAGACCCAGGCCTTGCTCTCACAAGGCCTGTATCATGTTGGAGAAAAGACACTAATAATAAACAAGACACCTGCAGACATGTCA
>NW_007210283.1:0-391 GCF_000164805.1 Carlito syrichta | reverse complement strand
AAAGGCATAACGTAGCTGTTGGAGTTTCAAGGTCCTTCGTGGAGTGACTTCGCCAGTCAGAGAGGAAAAGAGTAAAGAAACCAAGCACTTTGTCTCCCACCCTTACAGGCTCTGGCGGTTCGAACTTTCCTTTGGGGACTTTCTTGCCTCCCTAGGGTGTAGCCCTAGGCAGAGACCGTCAGTTGTCCTCCGAGATGCAGCTTGGTCCACGGGGAAACTCCGAAATCTTGGCTAGAAGGAAGCAAAGATTTAACCTTAGTGCCTCACCCAGTCAGGCCACAGCGGTCTGAAGTCTTTCCCTGGAGCTGCATGCTGAAGTGTAGCCTCAGATAGAGCCTTCAATTGCCACCAGGTTCCAACACAGTCCACAGAGGGCCACCAGATATGAGAG
>NW_007210282.1:0-342 GCF_000164805.1 Carlito syrichta | reverse complement strand
CGGCCAGCGCAGCCTCACCTGCTGGGCTCCGGCGATCCTTCCGCCTCAGCCTTCCAAGTAGCCGGAATTACAGGCGCGCGCTACCATGCCCAGCTAATTTTTTGATTTATTGTAGAGATGAGGTCTCGCCTGCCCAGGCGGGTCTCGAACCCGTAAGCTCAGGCAATCCACTCACCTCAGCCTCCCAAAGGCGCAGGATTAACAGGCTGAGCCACCGAACCCGGCTCTTATCTGTTCCTAAGCACCTGAGATATCAGCTTTGGAATGGAACCTACAGGTGGGAACTTTAACACCACCCAGAGGGGAGGAGTTCAGGGACTCAGCAGCAGAAAATGCTCAATA
>NW_007210281.1:0-575 GCF_000164805.1 Carlito syrichta | reverse complement strand
AAAATCAGATTAGTAATAAAAAACTATCCTACCCCCCACGCAAAATAAAAAAAAAATCTATGACCAGGTGGTTTTACTGGTGGATTCTACCAAACATTTAAAGATAAATTAACACCAACCTTTTTCAAGCCCTTCCACCAAAAAAAAAAAAAAAAAAATTAAAACAGAAACAATTTTTAACTCATTCTATGAGTTCTATGCCAAAGCATGACAAAGGATAATGGGGGGTGGGGGGACTACAGGCCACTATCACTTGTAAAAAATAGATGCCACAATCCTTAAGAAAATAATAGTAAATAGAATCCAGTAGCATATTAAAAGAATTTTACACCATGACCAACTAAGATTTATCCCAGAAATGCAAGGGGATTCAAAATATCAAAATCAATCAATACAATATACCATGAAATAACACATCAATAAAATAAGGGTGGGGGTAACCATGTTCATTTCCACTGATGCAGAAAAGCATTTGATAAAGTTCAACCCTTTTGGTAATAAAATCACTCAACAAACTGGAAAAGGAAGGGAATTTTTCCAACATGATAAAGAACATAAATGAACAACCTACAGCT
>NW_007210280.1:0-687 GCF_000164805.1 Carlito syrichta | reverse complement strand
TACAAGAGCACAGCTCACAAAACAAAATATTGGAAACTACTTAAATGTTCATGCACAAATGTTTGATATATTCATGAAATGCATAGTCAACAGTAATCAGTTATTGTGGTCTATGTCTATAGTTTTTCACTTGTATTGTAGCCATCTGGACATTCACTGTTCAATCACTCATCACACTGTACATTCATGTTTATACAATTTTAAGTATACATGGCATATTTTACATCTCAATATATGAGAAGTTATTCATTATAAATATATAAACACATGAATGCATATATACACACAAATAAAAATACCTGAGCATATTCATATACAAAGGCTAGATATTAAACTTTAGCTCAAGAACTATATCAAGTGTATTTTTAAATGCTTCTCTTTAGCACAAAACATACTTTAAACAAGAGAAACGATACAGTGTGATGTTGGATAAGAATACTTTCAACATCATGAAATAGTTACTCTTTAATTAACTTATACATTTAAATATATTCTGATAAAAATGCCAACAAAAAGTATTTTTAATTAGATTGTTTGATGTTTAAGTTCATGTGGAAGAAAATAAATAAAACACCTAGGAAAACTGTAGGACAAAAAGAAGAGTACATAGTTACAACTAGCATAAATGAAAATGCAATGTACAAAGTAAAAACATAACATGTGATTCTGAAACAATAAAGTAATAGA
>NW_007210279.1:0-354 GCF_000164805.1 Carlito syrichta | reverse complement strand
GATGAGGAAGATAATAGGAAACGAGACATTTATTAAGTTAATAACAGTAAAAATTGCAGAGCACATAAAAGTGTTCAACTTTCAGAAAATTATAAATGTGGATCAATTCTAGTGATGAAATATGACAGCCTTGAAAAAGATTTTGACTGGAGAAAATACTTATATACTTAAAAAATAGAGTAGAAAGTAAAATACCAGCCGGGTTCGGTGGCTCAGTCTGTAATCCCGCGCCTTTGGGAGGCTGAGGTGAGTGGATTGCCTGAGCCTGAGGGTTCAAGACCCACCTGGGCAGCAAGACCTCATCTCTACAAATAAATCAAAAAATCAACCAGGCGTGGTAGCACATGCCTGAAT
>NW_007210278.1:0-577 GCF_000164805.1 Carlito syrichta | reverse complement strand
TTGTGTTCCATTCGCCTGAAATTTGTTTCCCATCCTCTTACTTTGAGACTGTGTATGTCCTTTCTAGTGAGATGGGTCTCTTGAAGGCAGTATATTGTTGCCTGGTGATATTTTATCCATTTTGTCATTCTATGTCTTTTCAGTGGTGCGTTTAGTCCATTCACATTCAGACTAATTATTGAAATGTGAGAGTTCATCCCTATCATTGAGTTCTTATTGAGTTATTGTTCTTCCACTTGGTTTTTTCTTTTTTTTTTTTTTGTCTTTCTTTTGCTTTTGGGGTTGGTTCGTGTATATTTTATTCTTTTCCCTGTACTCTTGTGAAGAACGTTGTTCTTTTTTCCTTTTCTTCTGTGTTTAGTACTTTCTTGAGTGTTTCATGTAGAGATGGTTTTGTGGCTGCATAAGTTCTTAAGGATTGGATATCTGGGAAAGATTTTTATTCTCCCTCACTGATGAAGCTTAGCTTGGCTGGGTAGGTTATTCTTGGATGAAATTGTTTATCCTTTAGGACTTTTGAAGATAGGGCTCCCAGCTCTCCTAGCCTGCAGGTTTCTGCAGATAAAATCTGCTGCTA
>NW_007210277.1:0-683 GCF_000164805.1 Carlito syrichta | reverse complement strand
CATGTAGTGGCCCTCTGTATCTTTTTTAATTTTTGATAGCTTAAATGGTATTTTGTCTGAAATTAGGATCGCGACTCCTCCTTTCTTTTGTGTTCCATTCGCCTGAAAATTTGTTTCCCATCCTCTTACTTTGAGTCTGTGTATGTCCTTTCTAGTGAGGTGGGTCTCTTGAAGGCAGTATATTGTTGCCTGGTGATATTTTATCCATTTTGTCATTCTATGTCTTTTCAGTGGTGCGTTTAGTCCATTCACATTCAGACTAATTATTGAAATGTGAGAGTTCATCCTTATCATGGAGTTCTTATTGAGTTATGGTTCTTCCACTTGGTTTTTTCTTTTTTTTGTCTTTCTTTTGCTTTTGGGGTTGGTTCGTGTATATTTTATTCTTTTCCCTGTACTCTTGTGAAGAACGTTGTTCTTTTTTCCTTTTCTTCTGTGTTTAGTACTTTCTTAAGTGTTTCATGTAGAGATGGTTTTGTGGCTGCATAAGTTCTTAGGGATTGGATATCTGGGAAAGATTTTAATTCTCCCTCACTGATGAAGCTTAGCTTGCTGGGTAGGTTATTCTTGGTTGAAATTGTTTATCCTTTAGACTTTGAAGATAGGGCTCCAAGCTCTCTAGCCTGCAGGTTTCTGCAGATAAATCTGCTGCTATTCTGATTCGTCTTCCATGGTGGGTGATC
>NW_007210276.1:0-707 GCF_000164805.1 Carlito syrichta | reverse complement strand
GGCCCTCTGTATCTTTTTTAATTTTTGATAGCTTAAATGGTATTTTGTCTGAAATTAGGATCGCGACTCCTCCTTTCTTTTGTGTTCCATTCGCCTGAAAATTTGTTTCCCATCCTCTTACTTTGAGTCTGTGTATGTCCTTTCTAGTGAGATGGGTCTCTTGAAGGCAGTATATTGTTGCCTGGTGATATTTTATCCATTTTGTCATTCTATGTCTTTTCAGTGGTGCGTTTAGTCCATTCACATTCAGACTAATTATTGAAATGTGAGAGTTTGTCCCTATCATGGAGTTATTATTGAGTTATTGTTCTTCCACTTGGTTTTTTCTTTTTCTTTTTTGTCTTTCTTTTGCTTTTGGGGTTGGTTCGTGTATATTTTATTCTTTTCCCTGTACTTTTGTGAAGAACGTTGTTCTTTTTTCCTTTTCTTCTGTGTTTAGTACTTTCTTAAGTGTTTCATGTAGAGATGGTTTTGTGGCTGCATAAGTTCTTAGGGATTGGATATCTGGGAAAGATTTTAATTCTCCCTCACTGATGAAGCTTAGCTTGGCTGGGTAGGTTATTCTTGGTTGAAATTGTTTATCCTTTTAGGACTTTGAAGATAGTGCTCCAGCTCTCCTAGCTCTGCAGGGTTTTCTGCAGATAAATCTGCTGCTATTTCTGATTGGTCTTTCATGGTGGGTGATCTGGGCCTTTTTCTCTGCTGCC
>NW_007210275.1:0-671 GCF_000164805.1 Carlito syrichta | reverse complement strand
GGTATTTTGTCTGAAATTAGGATCGCGACTCCTCCTTTCTTTTGTGTTCCATTCGCCTGAAAATTTGTTTCCCATCCTCTTACTTTGAGTCTGTGTATGTCCTTTCTAGTGAGATGGGTCTCTTGAAGGCAGTATATTGTTGCCTGGTGATATTTTATCCATTTTGTCATTCTATGTCTTTTCAGTGGTGCGTTTAGTCCATTCACATTCAGACTAATTATTGAAATGTGAGAGTTCGTCCCTATCATGGAGTTCTTATTGAGTTATTGTTCTTCCACTTGGTTTTTTCTTTTTTCTTTTTTTTGTCTTTCTTTTGCTTTTGGGGTTGGTTCGTGTATATTTTATTCTTTTCCCTGTACTCTCGTGAAGAACGTTGTTCTTTTTTCCTTTTCTTCTGTGTTTAGTACTTTCTTAAGTGTTTCATGTAGAGATGGTTTTGTGGCTGCATAAGTTCTTAGGGATTGGATATCTGGGAAAGATTTTAATTCTCCCTCACTGATGAAGCTTAGCTTGGCTGGGTAGGTTATTCTTGGTTGAAATTGTTTATCCTTTAGACTTTGAAGATAGGGCTCCAAGCTCTCCTAGCCTGCAGGTTTCTGCAGATAATCTGCTGCTATTCTGATTGGTCTTCCATGGTGGGGTGATCTGGCCTTTTTCTCTGCTGCCTTTAG
>NW_007210274.1:0-689 GCF_000164805.1 Carlito syrichta | reverse complement strand
CTCCACTGTCCCTCCTCCTTCCCTGCACTATTCTCTGAGAAGAGTGAAAGAGCTGGCTCTGCAGGAGAGACCTGATTAGAGGAAACATTACAGTGCCTACCACAGAGGGCAGTTTTTTTTGTTGTTGTTGTTTGCTTTTGGTTTTTGTTTTTTAAATTTTTCAATTACTTTTTATTTTTTATTTATTTTATTTATTTTTTCTTTTGATTTGGAGTCTCACTCTGTCGCCCAGACTGGAGCGCAGTGGCCGCTCCCGGCCACCGCAGCCTCGACCTGCTGAGCTCCGGCGATCCTTCCGCCTCAGCCTTCCAAGGAGCCGGAATTACAGGCATGCGCTACCACGCCCGGCTGATTTTTTGATTTATTGTAAAGATGAGGTCTCGCTGCCCAGGCGGGTCTCGAACCCGTGGGATCAGGCAATCCACTCACCTCAGCCTCTCAAAGGCGCGGAATTACAGGCTGAGCCACCGAGCCCGGCTACTTTTTAAATTAAGAAATTTTAACGGCTTTCTTGCTGATTCATCTATTTAAAAAAATATTTTTCCATTGTGCATAAATGTGTTAGTGAGGGTTTGATCTGCATCTTCCCCCCCTCCCAATTTTTTCTTTTCTTTTCCTTTTCTTTTACTGTTACTTTCTTCTTTTAGTTGTCATTTTCTCTTTATGTGTAGTGAATGATTGAATGTTTA
>NW_007210273.1:0-710 GCF_000164805.1 Carlito syrichta | reverse complement strand
TCAGCCTGTAATCCCGTGCCTTTGGAGGCTGAGGTGAGTGGATCTCTGAGCCCGCGGGTTCGAGACCCGCCTGGGCAGCGAGACCTCATCTCTACAATAAATCAAAAAATCAGCCGGGCGTGGTAGCACGCGCCTGTAATTCCGGCTACTTGGAAGGCGGAGGCGGAAGGATCGCCGGAGCCCAGCAGGTCGAGGCTGCGGTGGCCAGGAGTGGCCACTGCACTCCAATCTGGGCGACAGAGTGAGACTCCAACTCAAAAAAAAAAAAAAATCCAGAATGACAAAAAAAATGAAACATTGTTCATTTGCAGTACACTGATTTTTCTAAGTAACAACTTCTTACAGTGTCACATTAATAACTTGACTCAGTTTATTTTAACTTTTGAGAAAATGTGCTAGAAGATAAACTTAACTGATTTGGAGTCCTGGACAGGGTGACATCATCTGCTTTCCTTTTTTTAAAAAAAAAATTTTTTTTTGAGACAGGATATCACTTTGTTGCCCAGGCTGCAGTGCAGTGGCATGATCAAGGCTTTTGTAGTCTCAACTTCATGGGCTCAGGCAATTCTTCTACCTCAGCTTCCCAAGTCATTGGGACTACAGGTGCATGCCACCATGCCCTGCTGATTTTTCTATTTTTTGTAGAGATGGGTTCTCCCTATGTTGTCCAGGCTGGTGTCGAACTCTTAGGCTCAAGCAATCCACCCATG
>NW_007210272.1:0-790 GCF_000164805.1 Carlito syrichta | reverse complement strand
GATGGCTTCACAGCTGAATTGTCCAAGCAGGTGAAAAGCAAATATAAGTTCATTTAACTCTTCACCCAAAATCGAAGAGGCAGAAATAATTCCCAACTGACTACATGAGCCCAGAACTACTCTGATAGCAAAACAGGACAGACACACGCAAAGTAAAAACAAAGAATACCACAGACCAATATCACTGATGTACACAGGCATGACAAAGTCTTAGCGAAAACCAAGTTAAACAGAACACTGCTTTTGTGCCTATTGTTAGAAATAGCAATTGAGGTGATTTTGGCCTTTTCTATATTCATTAGTAAAGGGGTATAAGTTTCTTCATTATATTCTCTAAGTTTGCAATCATATAACCTTAAGTTGTTAATGGAGGAAGCATACCAAAATCATAATAAAATTGTTCTTTTTGTGCTTACTATCTGACTAAAGATACGAAATTTCTGGCATTTAGCTGAAGGTAAATATTAACTTAATTATCAAGGTATAGTATTTTAACCTCATTTTAGCCTATTTGCCTGTATTTCCAAAAAAGTGGCTTGTTTTACTTCTTTTATCGCAGTATAGGAGGTCATATCATGGTAAGCATGAATTTCGTTTTGAGAAAAATTTGGTTTCCTACATGCAACCATGTGAATGTACGTTATTCATATTTCGTCATTTTCTGATGACTCTCAAATATGTTTTTGAAACTCGTGGATGAACATTTGTACGGTTTTGAGAACGTAGCTCTGAAACTATGCTGTCATAACTATTATAGTCCATCTCTTTTCTTTACATAGGGGATGATTTC
>NW_007210271.1:0-503 GCF_000164805.1 Carlito syrichta | reverse complement strand
TCGATGGCTTTTACTATTTTGAGGTATGTTCCCCATATGCCTAGATGTTCAAGGGTTTTTATCAAGAAGGGGTGCTGGATTTTACCAAAAGCTTTTTCTGCATCTAATGATATAATCATGTGGTTTTTGTTTTGACATCTGTTGATGTATTTAATTACATTTATGGTTTTATGAATGTTGAATAAGCCTTGCATCTCAGGAATAAAGCCTACTTGGTCATGGTGGATTATTTTTGAGATGTATTGCTGAATTCGGTTTGCTAGGATCTTTTAGAGAATTTTAGCATCTATGTTCATCAAAGATATTGGCCTGTAGTTCTCTTTCTTTGTTGGATCTTTACCAGGCTTGGGTATCAATGTGGTGTTAGCTTCGTAAAATGATTTGGGGAGAGTTCCATCTTTTTCAATCACCTGGAATACCTTCGTAGGATTGGTACCAGCTCCTCCTTAAATGTCTTGTAGAATTCTGCTGGAAAGCCATTGGACCAGGGCTGTTTTTTGTAA
>NW_007210270.1:0-765 GCF_000164805.1 Carlito syrichta | reverse complement strand
ATTCTTGATGAACATAGATGCTGAAATTCTCAACGAGATCCTAGCAAACTGGATTCAACAGCATACCTAAAAAAATAATCCACCATGACTAAGTAGGCTTCATCCCAGGGATGCAGGGCTGGTTCAACATTTGTCAAACCATAAATGTCATTAAATACATCAACAGACATAAAAAATAAAAGCCACATGATTATATCATTAAATGCAGAAAAAGCTTTTGATAAAATACAAACCCTCAAACATCTAGGCATAGATGGAACATGCCTCAAAATAGTAAGAGCTATCTATGATAAACCCACAGCCAGCATACTGGTGAACACACAGAAATTGGAAACACTTCCCCTGAAAACTGGAACAAGACAAGGATGCCCACTCACCCCTCTTGTTCAACATAGATTCGGAAGACCTAGCCAAAGCAATCAGACAAGAGAAGGAGATTAGGGATATCCAAACAGGAAAAGAGAAAGTCAAGTTATTCCTCTTTACAGACAACATGATTCTATAACTGAAAAATCAAAGAGAATCTGTCAAAAACCTACTTGCACTGATAAAGGACTTTGACAAAGTCTCAGGGTATAAAATAAACGTGCAAAAGACAATCGTATTTCTTTACACCAATAAATAAGCAACAGAAACCCAAATGAAAAGCATAATCCCATTCACAATAGCCACCGAAAAAAGAAATACCTTGGCATCATCCTAACCAGAGATGTGAAAGACCTTTACCATGGAAACTACAATACTGCTCAAAGAAATCAAAGATGA
>NW_007210269.1:0-512 GCF_000164805.1 Carlito syrichta | reverse complement strand
ATAGACTATAACCAGACAACTTCAAAGAGAGGCAACATGCTGAACACATCCATTTGCAAAAGACATGACTACGTCTTTGAAATTTTTATAAGGCACCAATTTGCAGCCCCAGATTTAAAAATATAGAAATAAGGTATGGTTGAAAGTCCAAAGCAAAGGGTTAGGGGTGTGGCCACACTACTAAATGCAAGGCCGCTTACTTATTTTATTTAACAAATATTTATGTAGCAACTATTTATGTAGCACCTATTATCATCAGACATCATTGTAAGTGCTTTACAAATATTAATTCACTAAGGCCTGGTTCCAACCCTGTGAGAAAAACACTATGATCATGTCTATTTTACTGACGAGAAAAACTAAGGCACAAAGAAATTAAGGAACTTGCCTAAAGTTGGACTGCTGATTAGTAAGGACTCATAGCATATTGCTCAGTATTAATATGACTGACATTCACATCAAAGACCTGGTGTGTGGGAAGCAAAATCCTCAGGGAGAAAAAGTAAGAAAAC
>NW_007210268.1:0-567 GCF_000164805.1 Carlito syrichta | reverse complement strand
CATTCATGATTGTTTATGGTGTCATATGAACCCTTTATTGCAATTTCCAGGTCTGAGAATAATGATGTTAACTCAATGGTTATTTCACTGAATCTGTAGATTGACTAAAAGGCTAATGTTTATATTAAAAGACTTAAGAAAAGTCAGGGAAACAAGCATGTCATATTGTCATTTATGACATCAGCCTCAGAACTTTGACATCATAATGGGAGACACCTTGACTACTGAGCAATCCTTAGGCTTCAAGCACTTGTGTACAGTGCTCTGCCAAATGCGGTAGACATGGTGGATTTCATTCCCAACAAGTGAAGAGAACCATGTGTTCACACCTATCCAAAAATTCTACAGGGATAAGTGAGCATTCAAGGATCTTCTAAATGATGTAGTCTTTTAAAAAATTAAATCAGTGTTTATTGAGAGGACCGAGAAAACCCCCAACTGAGAGGGTACCACTGGGGGTTGCTCAAGAGGTAGTCTTTTATTAGTATGGTCACAGAGTCATGTTGAGGCTTGGTTATAGAACAACCAAACAACATTTCAGCACTTTCTTTAGTTTAGAAACTTTTG
>NW_007210267.1:0-648 GCF_000164805.1 Carlito syrichta | reverse complement strand
TTTGACAGAAATCATCCCCTATGTAAAGAAAAGAGATGGACTATAATAGTTATGGCGTCATATTTGCATAGCTACGATCTCAAAACCATACAAATGTTCATCCACGAATTTCTCAAACATATTTGAGAGTCATCAGAAAATGACGAAATATGAATAACGTACATTCACATGGTTGCATGTGGGAAACCAAATTTTTCTCAAAACCAAATTCATGCTTACCATGATATGACCTCCTATACTGCGATAAAAGAAGTAAAACAAGCTACTTTTTTGGAAATACAGGCAAATAGGCTAAAATGGGGTTAAAATATTATACCTTGATAATTAAGTTAATATTTACCTTCAGCTAAATGCCAGACATTTCGTTTCTTTAGTCAGATAGTAAGCACAAAAAGAACAATTTTATTATGATTTTGGTATGCTTCCTCCATTAAAAACTTAAGGTTATATGATTGCAAACATAGAGAATATAATGAAGAAACTTATACCCCTTAACTAATGAATATAGAAAAGGCCAAAATCACCTCAATTGCTATTTCTAACAATAGGCACCAAAGCAGTGTTCTGTTTTACTTGGTTTTCGCTAAGACTTTGTCATGCCTGTGTACATCAGTGATATTGGTCTGTGGTGTTCTTTGTTTTACTTTG
>NW_007210266.1:0-751 GCF_000164805.1 Carlito syrichta | reverse complement strand
CCCCTCTGACCTGCTTCCTCTGTGTCCATCATAACATTGCTGATGTGTCGGACACTGCTGGATACTGGGGTTCTATCGGTAGACAAGGTAGATATGGCCCCTGCCCTCATGACACCTACACTCTAGGAAACAAACTGAAAGATGAAAACAATAAAATCATGTAGTAATTGAAGAATGAGGAAATAATATAGAGCAATGCGACAGGATGGGGCTGGGATGGGTGATGGAGATGCCAAGACTTGGATCTCAGGACTGGGCCAACCACAGGAGTAATAAGGCTTCAGGCAGAGGAAGCTGCACTGCTGGTCAAGCCTGAGGCCAGAAAGTCTCGTGATTGGTGTTTAATACATGAGAGAGAGACCAGCAAAGCCAGGGTTAGGCTGTGACCGAGTGAACAGCCTCACACGCTGTAACAAGGAGCTCAGAGTTGCTCCACATGTTGAAGAAAGACATGGATGTGCTCCGAGCAGAGAAGCAGTGCTTGGTCCTCTAAGACAGCCCCCAGGCTGCCCTTTAAGTCGTGGCATCCCCCTGAAGGGAGATGTCTAGCCACACCCCTCATTTTTGTGAAAAGTGTGCTTCGTCACAGTCCAAAGAGCTGAATCTTGAGTAGGATTGATGGGCCTTGAAGAAAGGTCCCTGCATCTTTTTTCAAATGTATTTATTCATTATAAAGATGTGGGGTACAATTAATGATTAGTATATAAACACCGATCATGCAGGTACCTTTGTTGACGAGGTATGCCCCTCC
>NW_007210265.1:0-560 GCF_000164805.1 Carlito syrichta | reverse complement strand
CGGGAATTCTGAATTGCTCTTTCTTTATACCTTCTCCTGTGAGGGGAAAGCAATTAGACTGTGGATTGCTGTTCGCAGTGGCCTTTCTTGGGCCTGGGGTGCACGGGCACCCTCCTGGCTTAAGTCTGTGCCCAATGTGTGCTGCAGTGTCACCTCTTTGCTGTGACTCTTATTCTTCATTGCCGCCTGCTGTAATACCTCATTCTCACTCTTTCCCCTTGATTTGTGTTCCTTTCCATAGAGGGCCTTTGCGTACGAGCGTGAAACCTCCGTGTTTCACGGAGAGAAATCTGCAAGACATATTGCCGCAATGCGTGACACAAGTGCTCCCCAGTCACGAGCAGGAGAGCATTATGTGTGGATGGGGAGAATTCTAAGTTGTTTTTCCCTACGGCATTTAAACCCAATAAGGACTACCAGGGCTGTGCCGTTTTCATTGCTGAGTAAGCACGGAGAGCCTCTGTTAACCTGGGGGTGAAGCTGGGTCTTCCTGGGGACACGCTATTGAAACATGCGCTGCACTGCACTTCAATGGCAGTCTGTATACACTGGCTTTGTGC
>NW_007210264.1:0-664 GCF_000164805.1 Carlito syrichta | reverse complement strand
TCTCCCCTGTGCCACAATGAGGGATCTGAGACATTCACAGTCACTTGTGGGAAGGCATTATGTGTGACCCGGGGGAATTCTGAATTGCTCTTTCTTTATACCTTCTCCTGTGAGGGGAAAGCAATTCGACTGTGGATTGCTGTTCGCAGTGGCCTTTCTTGGGCCTGGGGTGCACGGGCACCCTCCTGGCTTAAGTCTGTGCCCAATGTGTGCTGCCGTGTCACCTCTTTGCTGTGACTCTTATTCTTCATTGCCGCCTGCTGTAATACCTCATTCTCACTCTTTCCCCTTGATTTGTGTTCCTTTCCATAGAGGGCCTTTGCGTACGAGCGTGAAACCTCCGTGTTTCACGGAGAGAAATCTGCAAGACATATTGCCGCAATGCGTGACACAAGTGCTCCCCAGTCACGAGCAGGAGAGCATTATGTGTGGATGGGGAGAATTCTAAGTTGTTTTTCCCTACGGCATTTAAACCCAATAAGGACTACCAGGGCTGTGCCGTTTTCATTGCTGAGTAAGCACGGAGAGCCTCTGTTACACTGGGGGTGACGCTGGGTCTTCCTGGGGACATGCTATTGAAGCCTGCGCTGCACTGCACTTCACTGGCAGTCTGTATACACTGGCTTTTGTGCGTGCTCACCGCCCTGATTCTCAAAGCTCCCCT
>NW_007210263.1:0-743 GCF_000164805.1 Carlito syrichta | reverse complement strand
TTGGCGTGCGGCTTGTCAGCCTCTCCCATTCGGGAATGCTCATCTCCCTCTGTCACAGTGAGGGATCTGAGACATTCACAGTTACTTGTGGGAAGGCATTCTGTGTGACCCGGGGGAATTCTGAATTGCTCTTCTTTAAACCTTCTCCTGTGAGGGGAAAGCAATTAGACTGTGGATTGCTGTTCGCAGTGGCCTTTCTTGGGCCTGGGGTGCACGGGCACCTTCCTGGCTTAAGTCTGTGCCCAATGTGTGCTGCAGTGTCACCTCTTTGCTGTGACTCTTATTCTTCATTGACGCCTGCTGTAATACCTCATTCTCACTCTTTCCCCTTGATTTGTGTTCCTTTCCATAGAGGGTCTTTGCGTACGACCGTGAAACCTCCGTGTTTCACGGAGAGAAATCTGCAAGACATAGTGCCGCAATGAGTGACACAAGTGCTCCACAGTCACGAGCAGGAGAGCATTATGTGTGGATGGGGAGAATTCTAAGTTGTTTTTCCCTACGGCATTTAAACCCAATAAGGACTACCAGGGCTGTGCCGTTTTCATTGCTGAGTAAGCACGGAGAGCCTCTGTTACACTGGGGGTGAAGCTGGGTCTTCCTGGGGACACGCTATTGAAGCCTGCGCTGCTCTGCACTTCACTGGCAGTCTGTGTACACTGGCTTTGTGCGTGCTCTCCGCGCTGATTCTCAGAGCTCCCCTGCATATACACCATACTAGGCAGGGAGCATTTGGTGACCAG
>NW_007210262.1:0-756 GCF_000164805.1 Carlito syrichta | reverse complement strand
CAGGGTGACTGCTTTGGCGTGCGGCTTGTCAGCCTCTCCCATCGGGAATGCTCATCTCCCCTCTGCCACAGTGAGGGATCTGAGACATTCACAGTTACTTGTGGGAAGGCATTCTGTGTGACCCGGGGGAATTCTGAATTGCTCTTCTTGAAACATTCTCCTGTGAGGGGAAAGCAATTAGACTGTGGATTGCTGTTCGCAGTGGCCTTTCTGGGGCCTGGGGTGCACGGGCACCTTCCTGGATTAAGTCTGTGCCCAATGTGTGCTGCAGTGTCACCTCTTTGCTGTGACTCTTATTCTTCATTGCCGCCTGCTGTAATACCTCATTCTCACTCTTTCCCCTTGATTTGTGTTCCTTTCCATAGAGGGCCTTTGCGTACGAGCGTGAAACCTCCGTGTTTCACGGAGAGAAATCTGCAAGACATAGTGCCGCAATGAGTGACACAAGTGCTCCACAGTCACGAGCAGGAGAGCATTATGTGTGGATGGGGAGAATTCTAAGTTGTTTTTCCCTACGGCATTTAAACCCAATAAGGACTACCAGGGCTGTGCCGTTTTCATTGCTGAGTAAGCACGGAGAGCCTCTGTTACACTGGGGGTGAAGCTGGGTCTTCCTGGGGACACGCTATTGAAGCCTGCGCTGCACTGCACTTCACTGGCAGTCTGTATACACTGGCTTTGTGCGTGCTCTCCGCCCTGATTCTCAGAACTCCCCTGCATATACACCATACTAGGCAGGGAGCATTTGGTGACCAG
>NW_007210261.1:0-739 GCF_000164805.1 Carlito syrichta | reverse complement strand
TTCAGCATTCTCCGCTGATGAGCATGCTTGGCTACCCATGGCTGTGGAGATCTGGATCCAGTCAGTGCAGCAGCTGAAGTTGCACTCTGGTCACCAAATGCTCCCCGCCTAGTATAGTGCATATACAGGAGAGCTCTGAGAATCAGGGAGGAGAGCACGCACAAAGCCAGTGTATACAGACTGCCAATGAAGTGCAGTGCAGCGCAGGCTTCAATAGCGTGTCCCCAGGAAGACCCAGCTTCACCCCCAGTGTAACAGAGGCTCTCCGTGCTTACTCGGCAATGAAAACGGTACAGCCTTGGTAGTCCTTATTAGGTTTAAACGCCATAGGGAAAAACAACTTAGAATTCTCCCCATCCACACATAATGCTCTCCTGCTCGTGACTGTGGAGCACTTGTGTCACTCATTGCGGCACTATGCCTTGCAGATTTCTCTCCGTGAAACACGGAGGTTTCACGCTCGTACGCAAAGGCCCTCTATGGAAAGGAACACAAATCAAGGGGAAAGAGTGAGAATGAGGTATTACAGCAGGCGGCAATGAAGAATAATAGTCACAGCAAAGAGGTGACACTGCAGCACACATTGGGCACAGACTTAAGCCAGGAAGGTGCCCGTGCACCCCAGGCCTAAGAAAGGCCACTCCCACCAGCAATCCACAGTCTCATTGCTTTCCCTGACAGGAGAAGGTGTCAAGAAAGAGCAATTCAGAATTCCCCCGGGTCACACATATTGCCTTCC
>NW_007210260.1:0-750 GCF_000164805.1 Carlito syrichta | reverse complement strand
TACATTTTTTTCAGCAGATTTTTTGTTAATGTAAAATGGAATAAATAGTAAAATATACAGTATACATGGTAAACTCTAGTTTTATTAAATTTAAATTGTAGAACATATACTTGGAATACAAAGATTGTCCTTTATATCATCCAATAAGCAATGTTGACTGATACAGTGAATATTTGCTATTAAATTTGGCTTTGCTTACACAGTCATTTTCTTCAAAGGATATTTTAATATGATACACTGCCATTACTTTATAATATGTGAGAAAATTGCATATTAAATATTCCTTAGAACATAGGGTAGAATTTAAGTTCTGAGTCTTTCTGACATTATAATTAAGTGATGATTCTTTCTATATTGATTTAGTTTGTCTAAGATTAGTTAGTAAATCTCTTTACTACCTGTTTTTGCTTGCTCTGGAAATATTAGGTTGAGTCATATGAACTAACACACAAAATGCAGCAATGTTTCAACTGATGTATAGTAAACTTTTTACCATGACATTTAATTACTTGCCTAATGCTGTGTATCTTGTTACTCTTTTTACTTTTAATAAGAAAACTTATTCTACCCTAGGTATGGTGTATTTCTGCATATTGGAAATAAAGGAACATTGATTAGGCATAGCTTGATGATTGCAGAATATTCTATTACTGTTTATTTTAAAATTTATCATAGACCTTTAAAATATTAATTATAAACTCTAACCATTTAAAGTACATTTAAATATTTAAAGAAATTATGTTATATCGG
>NW_007210259.1:0-782 GCF_000164805.1 Carlito syrichta | reverse complement strand
CTCTATTCTACCATAATGCCAATACTACAAAGCTTACAAAGTTCTAAAAAACAGCAAAATTTGGAACTCTGAACATAAAGTTTAATTCTATAACTGAACTGGTTCTGTAATAAAGGAGTGACTGCAGATTAGTCTATATTCTCCATTCATTCTGAAAAGGCTGACTAAGCTCCTGTACAAAGAATACTCTTTCCCACTAACCCAGCATTCCTGCTCTCACTTGGTGAGTGTGTGCTGACCAGGAGTCAGATGTGTTTGTTTCCAAACCCACTAGGCCAGCTGTGTTTGATAAAGAAATGGTAACCGGGCTCGGTGGCTCAGCCTGTAATCCCGCGCCTTTGGGAGGCTGAGGTGAGTGCATTGCCTGAGCCCGCGGGTTTGAGACCCGCCTGGGCAGCGAGACCTCATCTCTACAATAAATCAAAAAATCAGCTGGACGTGGTAGCACATGCCTGTAATTCCGGCTACTTGGAAGGCTGAGGCGGAAGGATCGCCGGAGCCCAGCAGGTCGAGGCTGCGGTGGCCGGGAGCGGCCACTGCACTCCAGTCTGGGTGACAGAGTGAGACTCCAACTCAAAAAAAAAAAAGAAAAAGAAATGGTAAAACAGCCAGGCTCAGTGGCTCAGCCTACAATCCCACGCTTTGGGAGGCTGAGGTGAGTGGATTGCCTGAGCCCGAGGGTTCAAGACCCCCCCGGGCAACTTGGCGAGATCTCATCTCTATCATAAATCAAAAAAATCAGCCAGGTGTGTAGCACGTGCCTGTAATTCTGGCTACTCGGA
>NW_007210258.1:0-447 GCF_000164805.1 Carlito syrichta | reverse complement strand
GTCCCCAAGATTCTCACTCCTGGCGAATGTCCCCTGGGCGAGTGAATATGAGAGAAAACCATTCCGGTGCCTCTGAACTCGTCCAAAGGGACGGGCGGACGTGAATCAATTAGGCGAGTCCTTTAAAGCAGGGGTCCTTAAACCCTGGTACCGGTCTGTGGCCCGTGGAGAACGGGGCCACACAACAGGAGATGAGTTGCGTCAGCGGGTGAAACCTCATCTGTACTTACAGCCGCTTCCCATCACTTGCATGACTGCGTGAGCTCCGTCTTCTGTCAGGTCAGAGGCGGCATCAGAGTCTCATAGGCGCGCGAACCCTATTGTGAACCGTGCACGCGAGGGATCTAGGCTGCGCGCTCCTTATCAGAATCTAATGCTTGATGATCTGAGGCGGAGCTCAGGCGGTGATGCCAGAGCTGGGGAGTGGCTGCAAAGACCGATGAGCAC
>NW_007210257.1:0-389 GCF_000164805.1 Carlito syrichta | reverse complement strand
GCTGGGCTCCGGCGATTCTTCCGCCTCAGCCTTCCAAGTAGCTGGAATTACAGGCATGTACCACCACACCCGGCTGATTTTTTGATTTATTGTAGAGATGAGGTCTCGCTGTCCAGGCGGGTCTTGAACCGCGGGCTCAGGCAATCCACTCACCTCAGCCTCCCAAAGGCGCAGGATTACAGGCTGAGCCGCCAAGCCCGGCTATTAGTTTTTACTGTTTAAGAAATGTCTCCTCTATCAATGTTTTTGCCTTTAAAATCTCTGAGTTATCATTTTGGTTAAATAAATGACTATTTTACAATGACTTGTGGTCTCGTGTTATGATATCATGCTTTTAAAACCTGTGATATTTGCCAAACTCTTCAATATCAACATTCAAGGTTCTAAAT
>NW_007210256.1:0-691 GCF_000164805.1 Carlito syrichta | reverse complement strand
AGTCCCAAATTACAGTCCTTGAAATGTCTCAAGAAAGTTTCCAAGTGCACATTCTCCACATATCAGGAGTTTTCTCTGGGGTTTCTATGACCTTCAAAGCTTTGTAATCGCAGTTTCTCTGGTGTTTCTATGTCCTTCAAAGCGTCTTAACCGCCTTTCCTGTCCAGGTGTCTTCGTTACTTTTTTCTTATTGTGCAGTGTTTATTTCTAAAGAAAACTCAAAAGAAGCTTTTAGTGATGTTTCCCAGGCCCCCAAGGTTGCTCTCTGTATTTAGTTAATTTATCATAAAAGTATCCAATTAGTATATTATGAATTCAGTGAAAACCCACTCTATATACGTTAACTTAAAATTTTAACTATTGAATTAAGTAAAAACTTTAACGATTAATCTTCATCCTAAATCTGTGAAAACAGTGTTATAAATCATCTACATAACTCCTAGATAAGTGTTAGAACTTATAATGAATTCATAATGAACTTACTATAAACTTGTGCTTCTAAAAAACCTTATGTCTAAACACTAAACTACATAATTCTAAATCAAATAAGGAGTGAACATACTTACAGCATTTTTTACTCAAGCAAATCTAGTAACTTATAACCAAGTGAAAGAAAGCATTCTTGATGTGCTTCAGAGTTTAACCATTGCTTATGTTAGAAAAGGCCAAACGGCATAGTGGGAAATGGAAA
>NW_007210255.1:0-724 GCF_000164805.1 Carlito syrichta | reverse complement strand
AAACTATTGTCTTTTATTAAGCTCTTTTATGACTTTAATTAAATTTACATTTACATCAATTTAACCTGAGCACCCTCATTTTCTTAATAAGGAGTAAATCCAATCATACTTATCACATCATGTTTCCTTTTTTTTCTATTTAGCCATAACCATTATGAACATAAACTATATTTTATGTTCATAATGTTTATGGCTATGCTGACCACATTCAATTTGTATATATCTTTTCATCAGTTATCTGGATAGTATTTATCTTAATTTTATCCGACTGGTTGTTATGTTTAAAATAATGCTTTCACCGAATTTTATAATTCAACTAATTAAGAATATAACTGACGCTTTTGAGAAACATCAATGTAAGGAAGATAATTATTACACTTTCATTGCTTTCTCCAATCATATAGGCCTTCCCTAAAATAATCTGAGATTTTAGACCTAGCTAGTTATAAAAACATTATTTCATATCATATATATTATCCTTCAAGCATATTACTTCACTCACTTTGCTTTTAAAACTAGACTTACAATTAAAATTTAGAGGCTTATATTATTTATTTATCCTCCCCTGGTATACACCCACCCACCCACCCACAGTATGCTATGCATTACTATTCTCTTATTACTATTCATTCCAACTTATTTCCTTTTCATATGTGTTTGTTCCTATAACATCAAACACTACTCTGATCTCATAGTACAAGAGGGATCCAAAAAAACCCACGAA
>NW_007210254.1:0-704 GCF_000164805.1 Carlito syrichta | reverse complement strand
GAGTCTCTCAGCTCTGATCTCTAGCCTCTCTCCTTTGCTTTCATTGCAGGCAGATAGGTTAACTCATTTTGGGTCAGTTCCCTGACTTACTGCGTGACAGGTCTGCCACACCAAACTGAGTTGTCTGTGTCTGATTCAGCATAGGGGAGGGGCTTCTGTCTCCTGTTTTGGCAGGGTTATCTTAGAAAACAAGGTGGAGGTTGTATGGAGATGGGGGGCAATGCAAGTCTCTGCCTGGAAAATGGCTGTTGTGGGCAGCTTCTCTTTCACTGATCCTCTCTCTCCACTCTTCAGGGGCCCCAGTTGACCAGTTATGATGGGCGATGATGGTGTGTGTTTGGCATTAGGTACCGGGAACCAACAAAATGGTTGGGTGCTGTACTTTGGTTTTCTGTGGGCAGCTTGGGGTGGAGGAGGGAGCCAGAAATTCCCTGGGTGCTGGAACTGAGAGCTGCAGCAGCCACAGCAGCCACAGCAATAATCCCTTGCAGAGGCAATAGTGCGATGGAGGCCGTTTCACTGATCCTCTCTCTCCACTCTTCGGGGGCCCCAGTTGATCAGCTATGATGGGCGATGATGGTGTGTGTTTGGCATTAGGCACTGGGAACCAGCAAAATAGTTGGGTGCAGTACTTTGGTTTTCTGTGGGCGGCTTGGGGTGGCGGAGGGAGCCGGAAATTCCCTGGGTGCTGGAACTGAGAGCCG
>NW_007210253.1:0-759 GCF_000164805.1 Carlito syrichta | reverse complement strand
CCTCTGTTACACTGGGGGTGAAGCTGGGTCTTCCTGGGGACACGCTTTTGATGCGTGCGCTGCACTGCACTTCATTGGCAGTCTGTATACACTGACTTTGAGCGTGCTCTCCTCCGTGATTCTCAGAGCTCTCCTGTATATACAGTATACTAGGCGGGGAGCATTTGGTGACCAGAGTGCAACTTCAGCTGCTGCACTGACTGGATCCAGATCTCCACAGCCATGGGTAGCCAAGCATGCTTCATTCAGCGGAGAATGCTGAAAAGTTTTCTCTTTTGACACGGGCGTCTCACACGGAATACAATGGCTCTGCGGGTTCATTTGCGAACGAGGCCCGAGAGCCATTGTTTGCTTTCCGGAAAACAACAGTCTTCCATGGGAGACATTCCTCAAAACGGCACGTCACTGAATGTGGGGGCAACAAGTATTATAGAGGCTTGATCTTTGGCGTGACGCCTGATTCTCCCTGTTTTTCAGCGTGTATTATCCTACATTGAATGCAAAGGCCTAGCAGAGCTGTATGCAACGTTTCCTGTATACAAAGTGCACAACTCCATGGTGCCACACTGAGCGACATGACCGGTTCGCTGTCATCTTTGGGAAAGCATGATTTGTTCACCTATTGAATTCTAAAGTGTTTTTGATTTGACCTGTCCGTCTCCTATCCAAAGCCATTGCTCTTCCGTTGGCATTTACGAGGAAGAGCTGACAGGCTTGGCTTCCTGGCTGTGAGTGTGCAACAGCTTGGGAAATGCTGTG
>NW_007210252.1:0-813 GCF_000164805.1 Carlito syrichta | reverse complement strand
CCAATTGTATACCTAACCCTTAACTGTACCCCACAACTTCACAATAAAAAGAAAAAAGAAAATTAATGAAATTTAAAAAAAAAATTGTATGATAAATACTTGTCCTAAAGTATAATGACCTTTTTTAAGAAAAAGAAAAATTTAGAATAAAACAGAAAGTCCAAGTAAGTCGTATATAATAAATCATGATAGAGTTCATAAATAGAAAACTTATAACATTTTGCATGTGATTGGGTTGGCTATAATTAAAATGAATTAAAAATAAAAATATGCATCCATTTTAATGTAAGTAATTCTAGCTTAATTTTAGCACTGTGGTGATTTACAATTCTATGAACATATCATAAATAACCCATCTACTCTCTTGTGTATGGACACAGGCTTTTCAATATTTCCTTCATATGAAAAGTTGTCATAAACATTTTTTGCATATATCTACATGTACAAGAGCAAGAGATATTGTAAAATTCATATCTAAAAGTGGAAATAAAGTGTCATGCGGAAAGCTTCCTCAGTTTTGCTAGCTATTGCCAGGTCATGCTACAAGGTTGTTTAACAAGGTTTGCCTATCACCAGCAGTGAAGTCCAGTCCTTCACCAACACCTAGCATTTTCAGGCTTCATAATGTTGATTAACTTTATGGACAAGAAATAAAATCTCTCGCCTAGCTCAGTGGTTCAGCCTGCAATCCCAACTTTGAGAGACTGAGCAAGTGATTGCCTGAGCTTGTGGTAAAGAACAGCCCAGGCACTTGCAAGACATCTTCTCTACATAAAATAAAAAAATAGATGGTCATGGTAGCGTGTGCCTGTA
>NW_007210251.1:0-673 GCF_000164805.1 Carlito syrichta | reverse complement strand
ATTCATGATAGCCATTCTTACTGGGGTTAGGTGGTATCTCAATGAGGTTTTGATTTGCATTTCTCTGATGATTCGTGAGGCTGAGCCTTTTTTCCTGTGTCTGTTGGCTGCACATATATCTTATTTTAGAAAGTGTTTATTCATATCTTTTGCTCACTTTTTTAAATTATAAAGATGTGGGGTACAATTCAGGGTTAGGTATACAAACATTGATTATGCGGGTACCCTTGTTGATGAGTTATGCCCCTAGTAGTTCCCTCAACTGTCAATCTCACCCCCTCTCCCCTGACAGTTTCTCACTACTGCCAACTGCTTTTTTGATCACTTTTTAATAGAGCTGTTTGCTTTTTTCATTTTGGTACATTTGAGTTCCTTGTAGATCCTGGATGTTAGGCCTTTGCCAGATACACAGTTGGCAGATATTTTTTCCCATTCTATGGGCTATCTCCCCATTCTCTTGATGGTTTCTTTTGCTTTGCCAAAGCTGTTTAGTTAGATGAGGTTCTACTTGTCTGTCTTATCTCTTATGGCATGGGTATTTAAGGTTTTGATCAGAAGTTGGTTGCCTATTCCAATTTCTGTTAGCATGTCTCCTGCGTTTTCTAAGATTCTTATGGCTTGAGATTTTATATTTAGGTCTTTGATCCATTTGGAGTTGATTTTGTGTATGGGG
>NW_007210250.1:0-706 GCF_000164805.1 Carlito syrichta | reverse complement strand
AGAAAGAATTGTTTACCCATTCCCATGGAAAATTTGGGTTCGTACAGGATTACCCTACTCTACTTCCTCAAATTCATATATCTTCCAGGTGGAGAAAGAAATGATTCAAGAAAGGAAAAGGTTATGTTCTCATGAGGCTTGTAGTCATCTCATCAGTGTACATGTGACATTATTCAATTAAAAGGGAGACACTATAAGGCCCATTGATTAATATTAAAAAGTGTACATCAGGATGTTGAAATTCTGGTTACTCATTCACCATGCTGACACCACTCTCTTGAGAAGAAATCCATCTGTCTTCCTGTTAGCATACCCTTTAGGGAAATGGTGTGGTCTCTTCAAGGAGTCTTGCTCCAATGACACAATGTAAGAACTTCTAAGAAATAAACGGTTGAGTCATTTATGTTTCTCTGGGCAAATTCCTAGGAGAGGGATTGCTGGATGGTATGGAGACTTAATTTTTAGTTCTCTGAGAAATTGCCATACTGCTTTCCTTAGAGGTTGAACTGGCTTATGTTCCCACTAACAGTATAGATGCGTTCCCTTTTCTCCATAGCCATGCCAGCACCTTTTGATTTTTACTTGTTAATGATAGCCACCCTTATCGGTGTAAGGTGGTATCTCATTGTAGTTTTGATTTGCACTTCTCTGATGATTAGTGAGGTCGAGCATTTTCTCATATATGTTTTTTAGCTGTGTGTATATG
>NW_007210249.1:0-452 GCF_000164805.1 Carlito syrichta | reverse complement strand
AGAGAAGATGCCCCCCCAGCCCCCAGGCCCCCATTCTCCTCCTCCAGAACAGGCGTTCCTTAGTGGGGACATGAAGGCCTTCCATTCTCAATATTGTCTCAACTCTGCAGACTAAAGGAGTATGGATCATTAAGAGCAAAGTCCTTTTAAAGAAGCTGATATCCTCCACTTACCTTTTGACTCTTCGTTATCTCGGAGCTTACCTTTTGGATACATCACAAGATGCTGGACATTCTGGGACCATCTTGGAACATGTAACTTCTTTTGGGTCAGTTTAATGCAGCAGGACGTGAGAGCTGGTTTCAATGCTTTTGTCAAATATTTTAATAAATATTGATAAGCACTTGCAACATATCAGGTGTTGTAACAAGTGCTTAACATGCGTTATTGAACCCTGAGCCCAGTGAGATGCAAGTACGGTTAACTTTTGAACAACCTGGGAGTTAAGGGTG
>NW_007210248.1:0-485 GCF_000164805.1 Carlito syrichta | reverse complement strand
CCCAGCTAATACTACATTTCCATCTTTTCATATGACTTAAAATGGGGAAGGCTAGTCCCTTGTCATTATTCTTCTTTCTCAAATTTTTCCTTGCTAGTCTTGCTTCTTTTTTTTATTTATATGAATTTTAGAACTAGTTTATCTATTTAAAACACAATTCTGTTGGCATTTTATTAGGATTGCAGTAAATATGTTTTAGAGAGAACTGTTTTCTTTTCTTTATTTTTTTGGTTTGAGTTGGAGTCTCACTCTGTTGCCCAGACTGGAGTACGATGGCACGCTCACGGCCACCCCAGCGTCAACCTGCTGGCTCCGACGATCTTTCCGCCTCAGCCTTCCAAGTAGCTGGAACTACAGGCACGCGCTACTACACCTGGCTAATTTTCTATTTATTGTAAAGACGAGGTCTCGCCAGGTTGCCCAGGCTGGTCTGGAACCCCTGGGCTCATGCAATTCTCTCGCCTCCACCTCCCAAAGTGTTGGGA
>NW_007210247.1:0-693 GCF_000164805.1 Carlito syrichta | reverse complement strand
AATTTACCTGGGCTCCATCCTCCTCAGTACATCAATCATGGTGAAGGTCTATGGGGTCTATGATACAGAGCAAAAGGTGCTGTTTCTCTCACCAATGCCAGTCCAACATGTCCCCTTTCCTTTTCTCCCTTCTTTATCTAATAAACTTTGTTTAAAAATTTAGTTGGCTGCTCTAAAATTCATTTTAGAAATGAACCAAAGAATCCACAGGTTTTTGCGCTACTCCCCGCACAGCATCAGATACCAGATTCATGGACGTTCAAGTCCCTTGTGTAAAATGGTGTCATTTTTGCATGTATCCACATACACTCTCCCAAATAATTTAAATATTTCTAGATTACTTATAATGCCTAACACCATGTAAATGCTTTATAAATAGTATTGCTTGGGTAACAATGACAAGAAAAAAGTCTGCATATTCAGTACAGATGCTTATTCAAAAAATATTTCTAATGTGCAGTTCACTGAATCTATGAATTCAGAAGCCACAGATACAGTCGGCAGGCTGTGCTTATAAGTAATAACCACAATAATTCCTATTTGCCCTCAGTATTTTCTCTTCTGGAAAGACGTGAAACACTACAATTAGATGTTGCTCTATCAGTGTTGGCTAAAAACTATAAAAACATGAACCTAGAAGCTTATGTAGGACAGGGACAGTGGTCCAGTTTCTCTTCCCGAGAGCAGGAAGAA
>NW_007210246.1:0-737 GCF_000164805.1 Carlito syrichta | reverse complement strand
AGGCTAATGACTGACAATAAAAAGGCTGGCTCAAGCTTGTCAAAAAAAAAAAAAAAAAAAAAAAAGAAGAAAGCTTAAGTTGTTCAAGATAAAGCAAATAATAGTAATAATTATGAAATGGTAATACTAATCGCACAGCAAACGCTCAATAATTATTGAGCACCTGCTCTGTTCCATGCAGTACGTTAAGTGTTTTTATATACATCGGTTTGATTAACCCTCATAATACCACTCAGAAGGAAATATTATAAACTTAAATTTAGTATTGAAGAAACTGAGACTTAGAAGCAACAAAGTTTACAAGTGGATAACACAGAGTCCCAGCCTTTTCTGACTGCTCAGAAGTCCACATTGCTGTTGACTAGTAATGGACAGTAATATTTTTTTCACTATTATTGTACATAATATATGTTTTGTTTGCTGTTATTGTTCATAGAAGTCATTCTATTTTCATTGATAGAGTCTATTGTTTGGACTGAGAGACAATATAAAAAGTAGTTAGGCTGTAGTAGAGACTCAAGATTTTTTTTTCTTTTTACGAGAATGGGTGAATAAATTAAGAAATGAGTTATGATTTTCAACAAGAGTATAGACATTAATGACATTACCAGGATTTCAAATAAATAAGATAGAGTTGAAAAATAATTACATCTTTTAACTGTTTTTTCCTCTCTCTCTCATTATTGCCATGTATCCACATATGAGAGACCCCCAAATTGAATTTATTTATTAAAAAT
>NW_007210245.1:0-626 GCF_000164805.1 Carlito syrichta | reverse complement strand
TTGAGGGCTCAGTCCCACAAGACTGTTTCCCCCTTGAGATACCAATTGCAAGTCCAGGATGTGATCTGTGTGAATAACTGACAAGTTATAAATTGGAGTTCTCACCACCTTCTCCCTGGGTTTGATTAGTGTGCTAGAGCTGTTCACAGAACTCGGGGAAAACGCTTAGTTTGCATTTACCAGTTCCATAAAAAAGATGTTACAAAGGATGCCAATAATCATCTAGATGAAGAGATGCACAGGGCAAGGCATGGGGGAAAGAATGCGGAGCTTCCATGCCTATCCCAGATGTGCCACCCACCAGGAACGTCCACGTGCTCAGTCACCCAGAAACTTTCTGAACCCAGTCCTCTAGGGTTTTTATGGAGGTTTCATTCTGTAAGCATGGTCCAATAAATGACTGGCCATTGGTAATCAACTCAACAACCTTCAGCTCTCTCTCCCCTCCCCAGAGGATAGAGGGTAGGACTGAAAGTCTACCATGCTTTGGTCTTTGTGGTGACCAGACTCATCCTGAAGCTATCTAGGGTCCCCCAGCCACCAGTTATCTTATTAGCAAACAAAAGACATTGTTATCACTCCAGAGATTCCAAGGGTTTTAAGAGCCGTATGTCAGGAAACGAGGA
>NW_007210244.1:0-527 GCF_000164805.1 Carlito syrichta | reverse complement strand
AATAAATGTACAAAAGACAATCGCATTTCTCTACACCAATAATAAACAAACAGAAATCCAAATAAAAAACACAATTCCATTCACAATAGCCACAAAAAAAATGAAATACCTTGGCATCTTCCTAACCAGAGACGTGAAAGACCTTTACAATGAAAATTACAAAACACGCTCAAAGAAATCAAAGCCGACACGAACAAGTGGAAAAATATCCCATGCTCATGGATCGGAAGAATCAACATTGTGAAGATGTCCATCTTACCTAAGGCAATCTACAAATTCAATGCAATACCCATTAAATTGCCAACAGCATTCTTCTCAGACCTAGAAAAAACAACACAGGAATTCATATGGAAACACAAACGTCCAAGAATAGCCAGAACAATCCTCAGCAAAAAAAACAAAGCGGTGGTATCACAATACTAGACTTCAAACTATACTATAAAGCTACAATCATCAAAACAGCTTTGGTACTGGTACAGGAACAGGCATATAGATCAATGGAACAGAATTGAGCTTCCAGAAGCAAA
>NW_007210243.1:0-698 GCF_000164805.1 Carlito syrichta | reverse complement strand
AAGGCATTACTTGGTGAATTCCCTGGGTGCATTCTGAAATGTTTCTCCCTTTCAAATTTTTGTGTGGGAGGATACACAATTGCTCTGCCAAACGCATTGACGGAAAAGAGCTGACTGCCTTGGTGGTGCTTGTTTTGAATGTCCGTCTCCCTTGGAAAGAGCTGTGTGAGAAGTGTGCTGCACTGTGAGGTTCTGGCACTGAGTGTGCGTGCTGTCATTCCTCCTTCCCACTTGTTCCCTTTCGTGTATCTTACGCTCTACAGGGTGACTGCTTTGGCGTGCGGCTTGTCAACCTCTCCCATGCGGGAATGCTCATCTCCCCTGTGCCACAATGAGGGATCTGAGACATTCACAGTTACTTGTGGGAAGGCATTAGGTGTGACCCGGAGGAATTCTGAATTGCTCTTTCTTGACACCTTCTCCTGTCAGGGAAAGCAATGAGACTGTGGATTGCTGGTGGGAGTGGCCTTTCTTAGGCCTGGGGTGCACGGGCACCTTCCTGGCTTAAGTCTGTGGCCAATGTGTGCTGCAGTGTCACCTCTTTGCTGTGAGTATTATTCTTCATTGCCGCCTGCTGTAACACCTCATTTCTCACTCTTTTCCCTTGATTGTGTTCCTTTCCATAAAAGGGCCTTTTGCGTACGAGCGTGAAACCTCCGTGTTTCACGGAGAGAAATCTGCAAGGCATAGTGCCCGCA
>NW_007210242.1:0-580 GCF_000164805.1 Carlito syrichta | reverse complement strand
TAGTGTCCTCTGATCCGAATTTCTTTATTAGTTTCATCTGATATGACTTGCCTTATTAGTGGAGTCATATACTCCTTGTCTTATTAGTGCCGTCTGATACTACTTGCCTTATTATTGCCGTCTGATACTACTTTCCTTCATTAGTTCTGTCTGATACTGCTTGCCTTAATAGTGCAGTCTGATATTTCTGGCCTTATTAGTGCCGTCTGGTACTGTTTGCCTTATAAGTTCCGTCTGATCCTACTTGCCTTATTAGTGCGGTCTGATCCTACTTGCCTTTTTACTGCAGTCTGATACTCCTGGCCTTATTAGTGCTGTCTGATACTCCTTGTCTTATTGGTTCCGTCTGATCCTACTTGCCTTATTAGTGCTGTCTGTTCCTACTTTCCTTATTAAAGCCGCCTGATCCTAATTGCCTTATTAGTGCCATCTGATTATACTTGCCTTATTAGTGCCGTCTGATCCTAATTGCCTTATTAGTACCGTCTGATCCTACTTGCCTTATTAGTGCCGTTTGATCCAACTTGCCTTTTTAGTGCCTTCTGATATTACATGCCTTATTAGTGCCGCCTGGTCCTAG
>NW_007210241.1:0-681 GCF_000164805.1 Carlito syrichta | reverse complement strand
CCCATTCCTGCTCACCACCACTGGGTGCATGGGTGGGGCTGGAGGTCACTCATTAAAATTTTCCCTGAAAATCAAGGCAGAAAGAAGCCAGAACTTTCTGGATAGGATGAAGGGAACAACTTGAAAGGGTACTGAACTGAACTGGAGATCAAAGAGCCCTTCATGCTGTCGGCTTTTGATGCTAGTATGACTGCACACTGTGCAGTAATTAAATTCACTTATCTTCAGAGTTTGCTGCATGCCCCCACCTACCGACTCCTAATCAGCAACCCTCCACTCAAGGCCAACACCATCATCATTATCAAGTTCTGGGACTTGGAGTTAGGGTGCCCTTGGCTGCCTTGGGCACGCTACAGGAACAGCCCTGGAGAAGAGCTTTGAAGCCCACTTACAGAGACTGTAAAATCAGAGAAAGCTGGACCTGGAGGTCCTCTTAGAGGCCATTGTAGGCAGACTCTGCAGCTGTTTACAGGCTCATTGGGGAAGGGGGAGTTTCAGTGGAAAATGAGTGGTGTCTGTGTTCATTCCTTGTAGTTGGTAACCAGGTGTGTATGAGGAAGGACCCCAGTTTTTCCCCTTTTGTTTTCCTCAGTCCTGTGCCTCTTGTTTTAGAACAAATTTGCTTATTCTTTTAGCTTTAAGAATAGTCACTCATATGTCTCCAGTGAACTTCTGACCAAG
>NW_007210240.1:0-576 GCF_000164805.1 Carlito syrichta | reverse complement strand
TCCCCTGTGCACAATGAAGGATCTGAGACATTCACAGTTACTTGTGGGAAGGCATTATGTGTGACCCGGGGGAATTCTGAATTGCTCTTTCTAGACACCTTGTCCTGTCAGGGAAAGCAATGAGACTGTGGATTGCTGTTGGGAGTGGCCTTTCTTAGGCCTGGGGTGCACGGGCACCTTCCTGGCTTAAGTCTGTGCCCAATGTGTGCTGCAGTGTCACCTCTTTGCTGTGACTATTATTCTTCATTGCCGCCTGCTGTAACACCTCATTCTCACTCTTTCCCCTTGATTTGAGTTCCTTTCCATAGAGGGCCTTTGCGTACGAGCGTGAAACCTCCGTGTTTCACGGAGAGAAATCTGCAAGGCATAGTGCCGCAATGAGTGACACAAGTGCTCCACAGTCACGAGCAGGAGAGCATTATGTGAGGATGGGGAGAATTCTAAGTTGTTTTTCCCTATGGCGTTTAAACCTAATAAGGACTACCAAGGCTGTGCCGTTTTCATTGCCGAGTAAGCACGGAGAGCCTCTGTTACACTGGGGGTGAAGCTGGGTCTTCCTGGGGACACGGTATTGAA
>NW_007210239.1:0-644 GCF_000164805.1 Carlito syrichta | reverse complement strand
CATGCGGGAATGCTAATCTCCCCTGTGCCACAATGAGGGATCTGAGACATTCACAGTTACTTGTGGGAAGGAAATATGTGTGACCCGGGGGAATTCTGAATTGCTCTTTCTTGACCCCTTCTCCTGTCAGGGAAAGCAGTGAGACTGTGGATTGCTGGTGGGAGTGGCCTTTCTTAGGCCTGGGGTGCACGGGCACCTTCCTGGCTTAAGTCTGTGCCCAATGTGTGCTGCAGTGTCACCTCTTCGCTTTGACTATTATTCTTCATTGCCGCCTGCTGTAATACCTCATTCTCACTCTTTCCCCTTGATTTGTGTTCCTTTCCATAGAGGGCCTTTGCGTACGAGTGTGAAACCTCCGTGTTTCACGGAGAGAAATCTGCAAGACATAGTGCCGCAATGAGGGACACAAGTGCTCCACAGTCACGAGCAGGAGAGCATTATGTGTGGATGGGGAGAATTCTAAGTTGTTTTTCCCTATGGCGTTTAAACCTAATAAGGACTACCAAGGCCGTGCCGTTTTCATTGCTGAGTAAGCACGGAGAGCCTCTGTTTACAATGGGGGGTGAAGCTGGGTCTTCCTGGGACACGCTATTGAAGCCTGCGCTTGCACTGCACTTTCATTGGCAGTCTGTATACACTGGGCT
>NW_007210238.1:0-542 GCF_000164805.1 Carlito syrichta | reverse complement strand
CCCTACCCTGCAGTTTCCTGCTGCTGTCAATCCTTTTCTTATAGTATTATGGTAGTTGTTCAAGGTCCACTTATGAGTGAGAATATATAATACTCAGATCTTTGTTTCTGTAAAGATCACTCAGTATTGTGAACTCTAATTCCATCCAGGTTTCTGTGAAGTTCAGGATTTTGTTCTTCTTTATGGCTACATAATATCCCATTGTGTATATGTACTACAGTTTAAAAAAATCCAATCCTTTTTTGAAGGACCGTATGGTTGGTTCCATGTTCTTGCTATTGTGAACAATGTTGTGATAAACATATGTGTGCAGGCATCTTTTTTATAGAGTGATTTGAGTTCTTCCAGGTATATTCCCAGTAGGGGGATTGTGGGGTCATATGGAAGGTTGATTTTTTGAACTTTTAGAAATTGCCACATGGAATTCCACAGAGGCTGTACTAGTTTACACTCCCACCAACAGTGTAGAAGTGTTCCCTTGTTGCCACATTCTCTCCAGCATCTGTTATTTTTTGAGTTATTGATTATGGCCATTCTAACTG
>NW_007210237.1:0-688 GCF_000164805.1 Carlito syrichta | reverse complement strand
GTATGGTATCTTTTAAGTGCCTGTTTTTAATCCTAAAAGCAAACAGCTTCAGTGATGAGAACAAAGAGGTCAATGAAGAACAAATAGTGACACTTCAATAAGAAAACAAGAATAAGTGAATGTCAGAATCCCTGAAGATTGGGCCTCAGCACTTAACATTTTGTCTGAACATCGTACAACTATTAAGAAAACATTCATTTTTAAGATACATTTCCTGGTATTAATATATTTTTATTTAAAGTCTTAACATGTTAAGACAGCATAATGAATTCTAAAGGTGACTATAGAGTAATTTTTCAGGAGAAAAATAGAAATGTTTTAGATAGCATGTTTGCTACCATGTTGCTTTTTATAAGGATTAAATCTCATACAGTTTGGATTAGAATATGAACTAAATAAAAATTTTAAATGCCATTTGTAATCAATATCTTATTTATCTTTAGATTCTTTCTTTCCCAGTTTAGAGTACAATCTTTTGGCCATAATTGACATTTGTAAACATTTTAAAATTAAAATATATTTAGGGAGTAATAGAAGTTGATGTATTATAAATAGGCACATAATAGTCTCTGTATCTATGTGACTGAAGTTATCTGTAAAAAAAACAATTAAAAATATTTTCCCAGTGGGATATTATACCCTGGGTGAGGAATTTTATATACTCTGTGATTCTAGGATTGAGAATCCG
>NW_007210236.1:0-555 GCF_000164805.1 Carlito syrichta | reverse complement strand
TTTAATAGATGAATAAAAAATAAATACACTTAGGGGAAAAGACTAGGGGTAGAATCAACTGTAGATTTCCTCTTTCAAATGGAAAAAAAAACCAGATCTGAACTTAGGCCAGGAGAAACCATATTTGTAAAAACGATTGCAAAAAGAGGAGGTCACTATTGCTTTAGGGAGAATGCTCTGACCATAGAATCTGCAAGTGTCTCAAAGCTCAGGCAGAACAAGCCTTCTCCTTTCTAGGGAGGAATAAAGAAGCCTAGAGAGAAGTCTCTATATGGAAGTGGAATAAGCAGGTGGTGTGAACACATGGTTTGAACAGGGAAGGGCCACTGAGGGGAGTGTGTGCTATGTTTTAGTACTTGCTTAAATTCAGGTGCCAGTGGGATTGGTGTCTGGTGGAGGCCTGTTTTCTCACAGATGATACCCTCTCACTGAGTCCTCCCAAGGAGCAAAGCAGCTCTCTCGAGCCTCTATTTTAAGAGCACAAATCCCATTCATAAAGGCCCCAACTTTAAGAACGAGTCACCTTCCAAAGACCCCACCCCTAATACTTTCACC
>NW_007210235.1:0-411 GCF_000164805.1 Carlito syrichta | reverse complement strand
GCTCCCAACATCTCCTCCCTTTCTGTTCAAAGACAGAAGGGATGGTGAGCATTAACCGGGTGAGGGAGTAGGGGCCCGGCTCCTCCCGTGGATTCTCCGAGTCCACCACCATTGGCTCTTGGTATCTTTTGGGGAGGAGAGGCAGAGCCAGAATTGATTTTTGAGAAGATTAGAAAATCAGATACCAACCTCTATGCAAGCCAGGCGTGCTCACAGGGATACCCAGAGGAGGTCGAAGTTTTTGAGACCTTCCCTTGCAATACATTGTTCTACACTCATCCCGGTGCTCATACCCTGTTCCCCTTAAAGGGAGAGGGTAGACATGCCTCTGGTTATCATGTCGTCCCCGTAGGGAGGGAGCCGTAGTAGTCCTTTTCCGTGCGTTCTGCCAATGCCAGCCGTTGGTAATGG
>NW_007210234.1:0-633 GCF_000164805.1 Carlito syrichta | reverse complement strand
CAATGAGCTGGGCATGGAGACATAGGCTTTTGGTTGCAGCCGCTTGGGAGGATTGCTGAGCCCCGGAGGTCTACCCTGTGGTCAGGTATGATTGTACCACTCTAGTACCGTCTGGGCATAAGAGTGAGGCCCTGACTCAAAGAGAAACGCAACCCCACAGATGCGGAAAATATATTTGCGCATGTACATCTGACGAGGGATGATCAGCTCGGAACTACAAGGAACTGCCACTTGCCGACAAGAAAAAAGCAAACAGCCTCATTTCACAGTGAGCAAAAGATAGGAACAGACCCTTCTCAACAGCAGACATACAAGCAGCCACCAAAGACATTTGAAAAAGCTCAGCCTCATTTGTCATCCGAAAATGCAAGTGAAAACTACCTTGAGGAGTCACCTATTTTCAGTCAGGATGGCTATCATCAATCATTCCCAAAACAACAGATGCTGGCGTGGAAATGACAAAAAGGGAACACTTCTACACTGCTCGTGGGAGTGCAAACTCGGACCAGCTCTGTGGATAACCATTTGGTGATTCCTAAACGATCTAAACATGGACCCTGCCATCCTCCTACTGGGAACATACCAGGAAGAACGAAACCCCTCTCTCCAAGAGATATTTGCACATGTATGTTT
>NW_007210233.1:0-761 GCF_000164805.1 Carlito syrichta | reverse complement strand
CACCAGTCAGCTCACTAGCCAGCTGACTAAAGTCATCCGACCAGTCAGCTCAGTCACCGGCCAACTAGTTAAGTCAGCTTACCCATCAGATCACTCACAGGTTGACTAGTTAAGTCACCTGAGAGTTCGGTGAACTAGTTGGCTGACTATGTACATAAGCAAACCGGCAGACAACTAGTTAACCGACCTAACTAATGGGCCAACTAGTCAGTCAATTCGTTGACCCAGCTAACTAATCAGCTGACTAGTAGGCTACCTTGTAAAGCCAGCTAACATGTCGGCCGAGTAGTCAGTCAACATGTTAAACGAGCTAAGTAGTCAGCTGACTCTTCAGCTAAAAATTTAAATCACCTAGCTAACTCGTTAACCAACTAGTCAAGTCAGCTAGCTAACTCGTGTCCCAACAAGTTAAAACAGTTAGCTAACTCATTAAACAACTCATTAAGTCAGTTAGCTATCTCGTTATCCAAGTAAAGTCAGCTAGCTAAGTCAGCTAGCTAAATAGCTAGTTAGCTGTCAGCTAACTCACTAGTTAGCTAACTATTTAAGTCAGCTACTTACATCTGCTACCTAACTAGTTAGCTAAATATTAAATCAGCTAGTTATTCAGCTAGTTAAATAGTTAGCTAACTATTTAACACAGGTAGTTAAGTCAGCTAGCTAACTAGTTAAGTCAGCCAGTTAAGACAGCTAGCTAAATAGTTTAGTCAGCTAGTTAAGTCAACTTTTTAAATTATTCAGCTGGTTACTACAGCTAGCTA
>NW_007210232.1:0-408 GCF_000164805.1 Carlito syrichta | reverse complement strand
GGCTCTGTGGTAGCCTTGAAAATCAACAGCCTGCCATCACAGGGAAAACAAGCAGCCTGGTCGCCACCAGAGGAGACAGGATGGGTTAGAGCTCTTTTAGAGCCTTATTTCTAGATAATTGTCATTATTTGATCTGTCTGGTGTTCCCCAGAAGACCCCACTTGCAAGACTGGATTCATTTGACCTTACTCAGGGTTGTACAAAACCTTTTCCCCATGGCTTTAAAAAAAAAAAAAAACCGATTGGAGGCCATTGATTTGCTTCTCAGCTGTCTGAAGCAGTAGATAACATTTCTAGCTAACCAAAAAGCTTTAAAGGAAAAGCTGGGTAATGAGATTGTAGGGGCTTTGGAAAGTTTGGACATATTCCTGGGAATCTAGAAGACCACATACATCATATGACTGTGTG
>NW_007210231.1:0-713 GCF_000164805.1 Carlito syrichta | reverse complement strand
TGACCCGGGGGAATTCTGAATTGCTCTTTCTTGACACCTTCTCCTGTCAGGGAAAGCAATGAGACTGTGGATTGCTGGTGGGAGTGGCCTTTCTTAGGCCTGGGGTGCACGGGCACCTTCCTGGCTTCAGTCTGTGCCCAATGTGTGCTGCAGTGTCACCTCTTTGCTGTGACTATCATTCTTCATTGCCGCCTGCTGTAATACCTCATTCTCACTCTTTCCCCTTGATTTGTGTTCCTTTCCATAGAGGGCCTTTGCGTACGAGCGTGAAACCTCCGTGTTTCACGGAGAGAAATCTGCAAGGCATAGTGCCGCAATGAGTGACACAAGTGCTCCACAGTCACGAGCAGGAGAGCATTATGTGTGGATGGGGAGAATTCTAAGTTGTTTTTCCCTGTGGCGTTTGAACCTAATAAGGACTACCAAGGCTGTGCCGTTTTCATTGCCGAGTAAGCACGGAGAGCCTCTGTTACACTGTGGGTGAAGCTGGGTCTTCCTGGGGACACGCTATTAAAGCCTGCGCTGCACTGCACTTCATTGGCAGTCTGTATACACTGGCTTTGTGCGTGCTCTCCTCCCTGATTCTCAGAGCTCTCCTGTATATGCACTATACTAGCCGGGGAGCATTTGGGTGACCAGAGTGCAACTTCAGCTGCTGCACTGAACTGGATCCAGATCCTCCACAGCCATGGGTAGCCAAGCATGCTTCATTC
>NW_007210230.1:0-748 GCF_000164805.1 Carlito syrichta | reverse complement strand
TCTTTCTTCTGGAGCTGCGTTATGACTATGTTGGTCTACTCAATAGTGTCCTATGACTCCCTTATTAGTCTCTTTACTTTCCCTTATTTTTACGTTTTCTAATTGGTTTTATTGTTTAGTGATTTCAAATAACCTACTTTTAACTTTGCTGATTCTTTCTTCTGTCTGATCAAGTCTGCTGTTGACTCTCTGCAGTAAAATTTTTGTATTAAGTTTGAAAGCTGTAGAAATTTTAACATGTGATGAATACCTAAACCCCTACATTAAGATAATTTAACAAGTTCTAGCATAATTTCTAGTAGCATAAGATTGTGTTCCCAGAATGATCTCACCCACCTGCCCCATTAAAATGACTACCTTAGAAAGCTCAAGGCTACCAGAATAATTTACTATTGGTTCTAGCCAATATCTGATTATAGGCTCTTGAATATCCTTTTTAAAATAATTTATTCAATATGACTTACAATTCTAAATATGTATCTCTAGTAACCAAGAAGTGTCTTTCTCAAGGGCCTGAGAGCCATTCCATTGAAATGTAACCAATAAAGTAAATAATGCAGCTACTCTCATCTAGTCTTTGTGGCAGAATATAATCCTAATGTAAATAACTGCCAAGTAACAAATGCAGCTGGCAGAGTCACATTTATACTTACTCATAATCTGTATTTATCACTTCTGAAATTTCTCCCTCTTCAGTCTCCTTTACACACCCAAATAATCAGTGTACAAATCAAATTGAAGCTTAGTT
>NW_007210229.1:0-759 GCF_000164805.1 Carlito syrichta | reverse complement strand
TTGTTCCAGTTTTCAGGGGAAATTGTTCCCAATTTTTGTCTGTTTAGGAGTATGCTTGCTGTGGGTTTCTCGTAGATGGCTTTTACTATTTTTGAGGTATGTTCTCTTTATGCATAGATGTTCGAGGGTTTTTATCAAGAAGGGTGCTGGGTTTTATCAAAAGCTTTTTCTGCATCTAATGATATAATCATGTGGTTTTTGTTTTGACATCTGTTGATGTATTTAATTACAGTTATGGTTTTGCCAATGTTGAACCAGCCTTGCATCCCAGGAATGAAGCCTACTTGGTCATGATGGATGATTTTTGAGATGTGTTGCTGAATTCTGTTTGCTAGTATCTTGTTGAGAATTTTACCACCTATTTTCATCAAAGATATTGGCCTGTAGCTCTCTTTCTTTGTTGTGCCTTTAACTGGCTTGCGTATTAATGTGATGTTAGTTTTGTAAAATGATTTGGGGTGAGTACCATCTTTTTTAATTGCCTGGAATACCTTCAATAGGATTGGTATCAGCTCCTCCTTAAATGTCTTGTAGAATTCTGCTGGAAAACCATCTGGACCATGGTTTTTTTTTCGTAGGCAGTTCTCTTATTATGTAGTCAATTTCCTCGATTGTTTTTGGTCTATTTAGGGTCTCAATTTCTTCTTGTTCTGTCCTAGACAGGTTGTGTGATGTCAGAAAGACCTCCATTTCCTTAAGGTTTTCAAGTTTGTTTCCATACAAGTGTACGTAGTCATCTCTGATGATCTTTTGTATTTC
>NW_007210228.1:0-701 GCF_000164805.1 Carlito syrichta | reverse complement strand
CTGCCGGCATGTACCTCTCCATTCACATCCCACACCAGCTGGTGGATGCAAGACCCTTGGCCCGGCGGTGGCTTTGGATCCGCGCTTCCGTCTGCTGGAATCCCGAAAGGGTCAAGTCCCGGCAGGTTCTCATGGCACCGTCCATCCTTCATAACTTGACCCAAGGGAAACTTGACAAAGCAGCGCTGCCCCTCCCCCACATTGCTGACACTGATGTTCCCTCACCGTCCCCCTAATTGTATTTTATGCATTTTATTTTACTTTTTGAGTTGGCGTCTCCCTCTGTCGCCCACGCTGGAGTGCCGTGGCACGATCGGGGCTCACCGCAGCCTCGACCTGCTGGGCTCCAGCGATCCTTCCGCCTCAGCCTCCCTAGTAGCTGGGACTACAGGCCCATTCCATCTTTAATCAGAATTAAATTGTATTTAATCCTGAGGGTCACTCGGCCATTTTCCTTCTCCGATCCAGGGTTCATGTTGTCCTACGTCGGCATGGTTTGGAACGTCTGGTTTCAGCTTCTTTTCTCTTTGTGCAAAAGTTCCCATAGAGATCACAAATTGCTGTGATTCCCGTAATGTCTAAGGAGGATCTTGGAGAAACGGGGGATGTAAGGCAAACAACTTGGCATCCATATTAGGGGCTTTTTTTTTTTTTCCTGAGACAGGATCTCACTTGGCTACCCAGGCTGGAGTTGTAGGGTG
>NW_007210227.1:0-359 GCF_000164805.1 Carlito syrichta | reverse complement strand
AAAAAAAAAAAAAATGTAGCCGGGCGTGGTGGTACTCACCTGCAGTTTCAGCTGCTTGGAAGGCTTTAGTGGAAGGTTGCCTGAGCACACCAGGTCGAGGCTGTGGTGACTGTGAATGTGCCACCGCACTCAAGCCTGGGCGATAGAGTGAGACTCTGACTCCAAAAAAAAAAAAAAAAGAGTAAGACAAGAGCCCAGATGAAGCCATGAGGGGGACAGTAGGGGCCGCAGGTGATTCCAGATGAAGGGAGCGTTGCCTCCAGCAGGGAGAATCTGGGACCGTCCCCTGGGTGCCAGTCATGCTTGAGTCAGTACTGAAGAGTGGTAGACATGGGAGTCAGGGCAAAGCGGGTACGGAG
>NW_007210226.1:0-845 GCF_000164805.1 Carlito syrichta | reverse complement strand
TTCTCCAGGTCATAGTGATTGGTCCAGGGATAAGTGCATGACCCAAGTCAGGCCAATGAAAGATTTTTTAATGTAAAAAACAAATGTTTCCTTTGGGCTGGCTTAGCCTAGTGCTGCTGGAGTTTTCTGAGCCACTGCATGAAAATTATTGTCACTACAGACTTCCAATGAAACCATTTACACACTGGATCCAGCTTTTCCTGAATCTGTGGCACCCTTGACCTTCACAAAAGCCAAAACAATCCCTCTGTGCTTAAGTTGGATACATGGATTTTCTGACATGTGCAATCCATAGTCTATGTGACATACATGATTATAAGCCAGGGTACAGATGGACACATGTCACCCAAGATGTTTGGAAAATGTTCTGTAGGTCTCCAGGGGAGGAGAAGATCTTCTCCAGCTTGGAGAAGAATGAGGACACCCGGAGCCTTTCTGGAGGAGGTGATGCTTGAGCATGACTTTGAAATACAGGAAGGATTTACATGGGAAGAGGCGAGGAGGGAAACTGGAGCAAGAAAATGAAATTCCAAGGACAGTCTGAGTCTTGTACTGGGATCACACAGAATCACCGAGGCCAAGACCACATGGAGAAGGGGAGCAGAAAACCCAGCTGAAGGAACCCGTGGAACCAGACCCTTAGCATCTTCTGTAGAGGTGAGTCATGTATGGCCTTGGTGTAGACACACAGACATACCACAGGGCGTGTGTGTCCTTCCTAGGGTGGTCTGAGCTTTGATTTTATGAATTTTATTTTTTGTTATTTTTGAGTTGAAGTCTCACTCTGTTGCCCAGGCTGGAGCGCAGTGGCACACTTCCGGGCCACCTCAGCCTCAACCTGCTGG
>NW_007210225.1:0-585 GCF_000164805.1 Carlito syrichta | reverse complement strand
TATAGAGTGATAGTCGGGAGTGGGTCTCAGGGAAGAGGAGAAGCTATTCAGTAAATAATGCTGGGAAAACTGAGTGATGACATGCTGAAGCTTGAAACAGGACCCCTACATATCCCCATACACAAAAATTAACTGTAAATGGATCAAAGACATAAACATAAAATCTCAGAATCTAAGAATCTTAGAACATGCAGGAGACACCCTTATGGAAACTGGAACTGGGAGCCAATTCCTATTCAGAACCTTAAACGCCAATACCTTAAGAAATGAGATAGACAAGTGGGACCTCATCACATTAATGATCTTATGCAAAGCAGAAGAAGCCATCAAGAGAGCAGGGAGAGAGCCCACCGAATGGGAAATGTTGTCATCTGAATACTTGACAAAGGCCTAACATCTAGGATCCACAAATAACTCAAATGCCCGAAAGGAAAACAAACAAACAAATAAAAGTCTCTTTTAAAAGTGGGCAAAAGACATAATTGGACACTTATGAAAAAAAAGACATAAGGGCAGCCAACAGACACTTGAAAAAGGACTCAGGCTCAGGCATCATCAGAGAAATGCAAATCAAAACCAAACCTA
>NW_007210224.1:0-484 GCF_000164805.1 Carlito syrichta | reverse complement strand
GTTCAGGCTGGGGCCTGGGGACACAACCAACATTCACTGCCAGCCTTGATTTCACGAGCTCCAGCGATGCTCACACCCTGACCCTAGACCCCCTGTTTGGATGGGCGCTAAGACAGGGTTTCCCTGCATGGCCTGACTGGGCTGACCTTGTTCTCTTGGGCTCCAGCCATTCTCTCACCTCTGTCTCCCAGAATGCTGGGATTCCAGGTGGTTGATGCCACACCACGGCTTCTGGTTTGTTTTCGACAAAGGTTCGTGGATGGATTTGGGGTCTCAGCCTCCTCATCCCAGCACTTTGGGAGGCCGAGGCCAGTGGCTGGACCCAGCCTGTGGGCCAAGACCTTTCTGGGAAACTCGGCGAGAATTCCTCTCTAACCTTCATTCCAAATGAGTCTGGCATGGTATCATGCACCTGTCGTTCTGGCTCCTCAGAAAGCTGGGCGGATAAGTCTCACCAGAGCCTGGCATGCCAAGGCTGCAGTGA
>NW_007210223.1:0-484 GCF_000164805.1 Carlito syrichta | reverse complement strand
GTTCAGGCTGGGGCCTGGGGACACAACCAACATTCACTGCCAGCTTTGATTTCACGAGCTCCAGCGATGCTCACACCCTGACCCTAGACCCCCTGTTTGGATGGGCGCTAAGACAGGGTTTCCCTGCATGGCCTGACTGGGCTGACCTTGTTCTCTTGGGCTCCAGCCATTCTCTCACCTCTGTCTCCCAGAATGCTGGGATTCCAGGTGGTTGATGCCACACCACGGCTTCTGGTTTGTTTTCGACAAAGGTTCGTGGATGGATTTGGGGTCTCAGCCTCCTCATCCCAGCACTTTGGGAGGCCGAGGCCAGTGGCTGGACCCAGCCTGTGGGCCAAGACCTTTCTGGGAAACTCGGCGAGAATTCCTCTCTAACCTTCATTCCAAATGAGTCTGGCATGGTATCATGCACCTGTCGTTCTGGCTCCTCAGAAAGCTGGGCGGATAAGTCTCACCAGAGCCTGGCATGCCAAGGCTGCAGTGA
>NW_007210222.1:0-582 GCF_000164805.1 Carlito syrichta | reverse complement strand
CAGCAAGAGCAGGTCCAAGTAGAAGAAAAAGTTCCACCAACCACCCCAGGAAGACTGGAATGGACATTCCCTGGGAGAGGGGCATACTATACCCTAAGGTGCCAATTTCCTATCCCATGTCCTGCACCCCAGTCAAAAACAAAATTCAGAAGAAAAAAAAGTTTAGACACCGGTGCTCTCGATTAATACTATTATTTATGTTTTCTGATTTCTTTGATCAGAATTTATAGTATCTAAGCATGACAATAAGTTAAAATGTTTAGAAATTTCAGTCTTTCAATAAATTAAGTGTCTATGCATGTCAGGTGCTGGGCTGAATGCTAGGTTACAGTCTTCTAATGCACAAAAAATATCTCATGCATTTTACAAGATGACTTTGAATACCCTTGGAGAGACTTTTCCTGTGGAGTTCTGCACTGCTGTCTGACTGTATTCTAAAGACGTACGACGTCTCCTGAATCTATAGAAATCGATTGAAAGGAAGAAGAGAACTGAGATGGCCACTTGGATTTCTGTCACCACTTGGCGTGGGTGGTTCTGACTGCTTTACCGTTTATATTGAGGATTCTGAGAAGAAGATGG
>NW_007210221.1:0-407 GCF_000164805.1 Carlito syrichta | reverse complement strand
TACAGTGGTACACTCACAACCAAATCAGCCTTAAGAAACTGGAACTACAGGCATGTGCCACCACACACGAATTTTTTGACTTATTGTAGAGACGAGGTCTTGCCAAATTGCTCAGACTGGTCTGAAATGCATGTGCTCCGGCAACCCTCTCGCCTCCACCTCCCAAAGTGCTGGGGATTACAGGTGTGAACCACCATGCCCAGTTTTTTTTTTTTTTAAGATGGAGTCTCACTTTGTCACCCAGACTGCAATGCAGTGACACAATCACAGCTCACCTCAGTACTGACGTCCTAGACTTAAGTGATCTTTCTGCCTCAGCCTTCCAAGTAGCTGGGACTACAGGTATGTGCCACCATGCATGAATATATATATATATATATTTTTTACTTCTGGTAGAGACAGGCTCT
>NW_007210220.1:0-605 GCF_000164805.1 Carlito syrichta | reverse complement strand
AAACACAGATGGTGAGCCTGCTGTGCCGTCTGCCTTGTGGGGGTGACAGAAGAACATTAAGGGCTATGGAAGAAGTGGGTGTAGGGGGAAAGGACCAGATAACCCTCCCCCATCACAGTATAGACCTAGGCTTGATGAGACCTAGCTTGGAACACCATATACTTTGCCAGTCTGTCCTGTCCCTCTAGATCGCTTCTTCACCCAACTAACGTAAGGATGTGGCAGAGTGTGATGGTTAGTCCCGTGAGAGTTAGATTACAGACCATATGAAAAATACAGAGGTGGCTTTTGTTACCCCATTTTACATATAGACACTATGTACCTGCCCAAAGTCACAGAGCAAACCAGTTGGAAAGGCAGAATATAAACATAAGTTTTCTAACCAGGGAGCCTGCTGCTGTGGCCATCAGCCTCTAGTTTTTTCCCCCCGCTAAGATTTTCAGATACTTGGGACCTCTACAGAGTTTTCCAGGCCATTATAATGAGGCAAGGAGCAGAGGTTTCCGGTTTGGGGGAAGGGTAAATTGGATTGGAGACACTCCCTCTCCCAGGGAGAAGGGATCAGGGCTGGGCGTGTGTTCCGCGCTTACCGAGCAGTTTGACTT
>NW_007210219.1:0-371 GCF_000164805.1 Carlito syrichta | reverse complement strand
CAAGTGAGTTGATCTCACCACCATTGGACAGTAGTGCAAGGCCTGACTCTTTATTAGCGCTCTTTGGACACCACACCAGAAACTGGAGGCAGGGTGTCTTGTTAGATGGGGATGGAAGTCCAAGTTCTCTACTCAGCATTCTCAGTTAGTACCCTGTTGTGGGTTTTAGTGTTCCTTATTACAGTCTGGAGAAGATAGAAATCTATGCTCCCTACTCAGCCTCTGCTGGCTCGAAAGGTAGAGCCAGTTTTTTTTTTTTTCCTCTGTAAGGTTTGGCTAGACTAAAGTGGTCGTTGCATAAAAATTTCCTGTCTTTCTAGGCTATATCCTGACCCTTTAAATAGAGAGAGCAGGCTTTTTTTTAGTCTGTG
>NW_007210218.1:0-468 GCF_000164805.1 Carlito syrichta | reverse complement strand
CCAATCCCCTTCCCCTGACAGTTTTCCCCCATTATAGTTTTAGAAGACAGCCATTTTGTTGAAAGAATGTGGCTGGGTTACTTGCAGGTAGCCCACTGTGAACTTTGGACTGGGCCACATTCCAAACATTCTGGGATGGGCCACTTTCATTTGTAAAGTAAATACTTAAGCTTCTATAGAATTGTTTAACTTGGCATAAATCAGTCAGTTTAGGATGAAAAAGGTTTATAGAATATATCAGTCACGGATTAGGTTATCTTTTGTTATGGGATTTTAAGATTATCATATGAAAATGGTTTAAAGGCAATCATTGATTAAGTTTTCATGGATTAAGGTTTCTGGTGGGTGGGGGACACCCTTCCCACATCTGACTTTGTGTATAAAAAACCCGTTGTAATTCCCAATAACACATATCGCTTCTGCACTATACCAAAGTTCAGTCTCTTTTTTTCTCTCTCTCTCTCTTTG
>NW_007210217.1:0-775 GCF_000164805.1 Carlito syrichta | reverse complement strand
ATTACAAAGGGTAGCATAGCTTCTCTAAATTGTCATAAATATGTCCTAAAAACTAAGCCTGAGTATTTAGCTCTCTGGAAAGTCATAGCAATCCTTAGAAAAGATGAATTAAGAGATGAAAGATGATTAAGAAGAGAAAAGATGAATTAAGGGATAGTTAAAATTAAGATGAACTCTCTTGACAGTTAAAGCAATTTAATTGTTCAGTAGAAGAGGATCCATTGTGAAGTCTTCAAGATACAGCCTCAAGTTTCCCAGAACTATCCCAGATATAGTCCTTGCCCTGGCTTCTTGGAGCTTAATTTAGCTCTCTTGAAGCCTGTCCTTTCCAGGAGTTAACTTTCACTGGCTCCCTAGGCACCAGAGGCACACTTTCCCCCTCTAGTGGCTAAGCCTTCCGGTAGTCTCCGTTCTGTCACCCTGCCTCCCCATAAATGGGAGATTTGGGGAGGAAGCATTGGATCCCAGATTTTAGAATTGTGAAGATCTCAGAACCACCTGTGAGACCATCGGGGCCAACGTTTCCCTGTTTTTAACATCCCATGTCCCTCTCTCATTTGCGGAGCATGGTGTGTCTAACACATCCAGAGAAGTCAAGTTTGTGTTTTTATACTAAGATTGGAATTGTTTCATGACTGTAGTCCTGAGTCTATAGTCTTGAAATTCACAGTGAAACCAAGAACACTTGTACACACTGTAGTGATTCACTTTGCTCAAAGTTTCTTTGAAATCTGTGTTTTAGTGGTGGCTAGAGATGCTTTTATTTCTGCTCTTC
>NW_007210216.1:0-594 GCF_000164805.1 Carlito syrichta | reverse complement strand
AGCCCACGCCTTGGGAGGCCGAGGTGAGTGGATTGCCTGAGCCCGTGGGTTGGAGACCCGCCTGGGCAACTTGGCGAGACCTCATCTCTACCATAAATCAAAAAATTAGCCAGGTGTGGTAGTGCGCGCCTGTACTTCCAGCTGCTCAGAAGGCTGAGGCGGAAGGATCGCCAGAGCCTGGCAGGTCTTGGCTGCGGTGGCCGGGAGCGGCCCCGGCCCTCCAGCCTGGGTGACAGAGTGAGACTCCAACTCAAAAAAAAGAGAGTCATCATTGTCATCAAGAATAATGGGTACATAACACTCCCCAAGCTGCAGCCTCTAAATCAGTGATCCCCAAGTTACCTGTGAGAAAAGATAGGCATTTTTAACCAAATAAAATAATATGAAATGAAATAAAACGGCATATAAAAGGCACATCTCTTTTTACTTTTTAGATTTAGCAGACATAAAATTACTTTCCCACGTGTACAAAAATGTCTGTACGAGGGTTTGCCCTCAATGTCTGTGCTTATCACAGAGTAGTGGTCGTGAGCAAGCCCACCCATTGTGGGAACCACACTTGAACAGCTCTGCCCCAGAGAGTGTGTGAACTGG
>NW_007210215.1:0-601 GCF_000164805.1 Carlito syrichta | reverse complement strand
TTAGTTAACAGAGTTAAGTAGCTGACTTAAATAGTTAGCTAACTAGTGAGCTAGCTGAATTAGCTAGCTAACTTAGCTAACTACCTTGTAAGCTAGCTGACTTTACTTGGCTAACAAGGTAGCTACCTGACTTAACGAGTTGGTTAATGAGTTAGCTGTTTTAACTAGTTGTTAAATGAGTTAACTAACTGACTCAACTAGTTGGTTAGTGAGTTAGTTAGGTGAATTAACTTGTTGGCTGACAAGTCAGCAGACTACTTTGCTGGTTAAACACATTGGCTGACTGCTCGGCCGACTTGTTAGCTGGCTTAACAAGTCTGCCGAATAGTTGACTGACTTGTTAGCTGGGTTAACTGTTAAACTGACGCGTTGCCCCACTAGCTAGCTCATTTAACAGTTGGCTGGCTGGTTTGCTGACTCTATTAGTCAGTCAACTAGCTGGACATCTAGTTAGCTGGTCAAACTATTTGGCCTACTAGTTAGCTGAGCTAACTTTTTCGCTGAAAAGTGGGCCAACTAGTCGGCCGATTGGGTAGCTTTAGTTAACAACTTGGCAATCTAATCTGCCTACTGGCTAGCTGACTTAACTAGCCAGCCAGCG
>NW_007210214.1:0-553 GCF_000164805.1 Carlito syrichta | reverse complement strand
CCCCCACTTTCATCCTCCACACCACTCTACAGGCCCCACCAGGAGGCCCACTCCCTTCTGAAAACCCAGAACACTGGAGAGGGTGGCTGGATTTGCCTGCTTCATCCTTCATGGGAGAAGCACCTGGTGCATGGGTGTGTCTCTGTCAGGGCACCCACCCTTCCTCCCACTTTGTTCTCCAGTGTGGACCCACACACTCCTCCAAGAGGCTGCCTGGGGGAAATGTAAGGCATTTCTCTCAAACGTTTGGGGGGTCGGGGATGGGCGGATGACTCATGACTGTCTCATCAGCATTCAAGGAGGCTGAGAGAGGAAGATGGCCAGAGGCCAGGAGCTCGAGATGAGGCTGGACACCATGGCAAGCCCCAACCTCGAACCCAAGCAAAATCCAGAAAACCTTGGGTGAGGGCAGACCTTGGTGGGAGGATCGTCTCCAACCCAGAATTCATGACCAGGAAGGAAGACCAGGATGTCGACTGATTGGAAAACCTGTGATTGCAGCTTTTTGGGAAGGCCAGGCATAGGATGGCTGAGTTGGGCGGTTTGAGAGCAG
>NW_007210213.1:0-562 GCF_000164805.1 Carlito syrichta | reverse complement strand
TCCCCCCCCCATAGTTTCCCACTACTGTCAGTCTTTGTCTTATATTATTAGGTTGGATGTTCAAGGTCCATTATATGAGTGAGAACATTTGACACTCAAACCTTTGTTTTGTGAGAGGTCACTCAGCATTATAGACTCTAGTCCCATCCAGGTTGCTGCGAAATTCATGATTTTGTTCTTTTTTATGGCTGTGTAGTATTCCATCATGTATATGTGCCACATTTTTTAAATCCAGTCCTATTTTGATGGGCAGCATGGCTACTTCCAGGTTCTTGCTACTGTGAACAATGCTGCGATAAGCATACGTGTGCAGGTTTCTTTTTTATAGAGTCATTTGTGTTCTTCTGGATATATTCCCAGTAGGGCAATTGTGGGGTCGTATGGGAGGTGCATATTTAAAGCTTTTAGGAATCACCACACTGCTTGCCACAAAGGTTTCACTAGTTTACACTCCCACCAACAGTGTAGACTTGTTCCCTTTTCTCCACACCCTCTACAGCAGCTGTTATTCTTTGAGTTGTTGATAATTGCCATTCTGACTGGAGTTAGGTGGTATCTGAAT
>NW_007210212.1:0-658 GCF_000164805.1 Carlito syrichta | reverse complement strand
TTTGTTTTTGGTAAATCTATGGGCTCTTGGCCCATTTTACTGCTTCTGCAACTGGGGTTCTTCCACCTCTAAAATAGAGAACCAGAGAATTTCTAGTGTCGTGGATGTCAACTGAGGTTTTGTTTTGCAAGAAGTTGCCTCTTGCTGAGGGTAGATGAAGGGAAGAATCGTCTTCGGGGCCAAGCAGAGAGGATGGTGCTCAGAGGGAGACCGAGGAAAGTGGGACCAAAGAGAGCTAAGGTACTATGAAAAGCTGGAGGTGGGGACTGAGCCCTCAAAAAGTGATCAAAGGCCAATGGCCCTTTGGTAGCAGAGCAAAGGGCCAGGGTAGGCAGATACAACCCAAAAAAGATGGGAAGGGAGACCAGGCATGGTGGCTGCCTCCTATCTCAGCATTTGGGGAGGGGGGCAAGGCAGGAGGATCACTTGAGTCTCAGAATTTGAGACCAGCCTGGGCAACATAGTAAGACCCCGTCTCTACAAAAAGAATTTTTTTTTATTTAAAAAAAAGTTGAGAAGGGAGAAGGTAAGACAGTCAATGTGTCTTTGTCTAGAAAGATCATTTACATGACAGATTGGAAAGGGGCAGCAGAAAACAGGATGTAGCAGTTAGTAAGAAAATTAAATGTGATATTATTTCCACTTCAATCAGATGGAA
>NW_007210211.1:0-659 GCF_000164805.1 Carlito syrichta | reverse complement strand
TATTAGGGAATCAGTAGGGATTTCTTAAGAAAAGGTAACGATGTTGTCATCAAGAGAGAACAGTGTTAAAGTAATATTGATGAGACCCTAGAGTCAAGCTTGGCATGAAACCAAGAGGATGTCTTCTCTACTCTGGCACTAAGCCAAGCTGACTGCACTTCCTCACACTCTCATCTGCTATGATGCTCATTAGAGCAAGATGTTAGTCTTAATGGCTGTTCTCTGAAATTTCTTAGACCCTTTCACTGTGTTCATTCTGATTCATTAGCACTTATTTTTTTTTCTCACAACAACTAGTTCCATACTCTATCCCATACGTTCCTGGGCATCACCCAGATTTGATAGTCTTGAGTCCTAGGTATTCCAAAGGTGTGATCTAATTTTTCTAACCTGAATCTGATGCTGGTCACAGATTACATTAATAGAAATCTGTATCAGAAGTTCATTAGTGCCTCCAATATCCCCCCCCCCGCACACACACCCTCTCTGAGCTAATTATATACAAGAAATGGAAAGGGCAGTAATATCCTCAAGTATTAATAATAGCAAAATAGGGTAGTAATGTATATAAACTCTAGGTTTAGACTCCTGGCTTTTGAAGCCTGGCTTTTTCACTTTTTAGCCACATACCCCCTGACTGAATCAGAAACTGTCAGTGT
>NW_007210210.1:0-514 GCF_000164805.1 Carlito syrichta | reverse complement strand
GAAAAAAGATGAAAAGAACTCTCCCACCCATGCTGCCAAAGAAAGCACTGAATAAAGCATTGTTGACATGACTTGTAAAAGTGATTCTCATGTTTTTCTCCCAGAAATCATGGAAACATTTTGTGTTTTATTTTTTAGTACTTAAGAATTTTGATTGGCTCATGTAAAATCAGTTGTGACAATACTTAATTTATTCTACTTTTAAAAAACTGAGGTTTTAGCCGGGCTCGGTGGCTCAGCCTGTAATCCCGTGCTTTGGGAGGCCGAGGTGAGTGGATTGCCTGAGCCCACGGGTTCGAGACCCGCCGGAGCAACTTGGCGAGACCTCATCTCTACAATAAATCAAAAAATTAGCCAGGCGCGGTAGTGCACACCTGTAGTTCCAGCTACTCGGAAGGCTGAGGCGGAAGGATCGCCGGAGCGGCCACTGCACTCCAGTCTGGGTGACAGAGTGAGACTCCAACTCATAAAACAAAAAACAGAAAAGCTGAGGTTTTAAAAAAGTGATTTCCCC
>NW_007210209.1:0-723 GCF_000164805.1 Carlito syrichta | reverse complement strand
CGAGGCCGAGGTGAGAGGACTGCCTGAGCCCAGAGGTTCAGGATCGGCCTGAGCAACTTGGTGAGACCTCGTCTCTACAATAAATCATAAAAATTAGCTGGGCATGGTGGCATGCATCTGTAGTTCCAGCTACTTGGAAGGCTGAGCCAGAAGGATCGACTAAGCCCAGCAGGTCAAGGCTGTGGTGGCCATGAGCGTGGCACTGCATTCCAGCCTGGGTGACAGAGTGAGACACCAACTCAAAAACAAAAAACAAAAAAAAAAACTACACATACACACAGAAAAAAGATAGGAAGGTAATACACAGGAAAGTCAATAATAACTGTCTCAAAATAATGCTGATCAGGTGATTTTCAATTCTTTTTTCATTTTCTATATTTTATGTTTTCCAATAATAAACAAATATTACTAGTATAATAAAAATACTAAAATACATTAAACATGATGCAGTTCTACATTGACCACATACATGTTTTCTACCTTCTGAACAGAGAAAATGATTTACACTGATGACACTCTTTCCTTCTGTCGCATCATAGAAGTATTTTCCTATTGGGAGATATTCAGTCCCTCTTGATATGAATGCACAACTTTTTGTTAAAGTTTTATTTCTTTTCTTTTTTTTTTTTTTTGAGTTGGAGTCTCACTCTGTCGCCCAGATTGGAGTGCAGTGGTCGCTTCCAGCCACCGCAGCCTCGACCTGCTGGGCTCCAGTGATCCTTC
>NW_007210208.1:0-763 GCF_000164805.1 Carlito syrichta | reverse complement strand
GTGCATATATGCTTAAGATGGATATTTCTTGTTATGGATTGAACCTTTTATCATTATGTAGTGGCATTCTGTATCTTTTTTAATTTTTAATAGCTTGAAGGGTATATTGTCTGAAATTAAGATCACTCCTCCTCCTTTCTTTTGTGTTCCGTTCACCTGAAAGTTTGTTTCCCATCCTCTTACTTTGAGTCTGTGAGTGTCCTTTCTTGTGAGGTGAGTCTCTTGAAGGCAATAGATTGTTTTCTGGTGATACTTTATCCATTTGCCATTCTATGTCTTTTCAGTGGTGCTTTAGTCCATTCACATTTAGGATAATTATTGAAATGCAAGAGTTGATCCCTGTCATAAGGTTCTTACAGAGTTGTTGTTCCTGTTTGTTTGTTGTCTTTCTTTTGGTTTTGGCATTGGTTCATGTGTGTTTTTAATCTTTTGCCTGTACTCTTGTGAGGAATGTTGTTCTTTTTTCTTTTTCTTCTGTTTTCAGTACTTTCTTAAGTGTTTCTTGTAGAGGTGGTCTGGTGTCAGCACAGGTTCTTAGGGATTGGATATCTGGAAAAGATTTCAATTCTCACTCACTTATGAAGCTTAGCTTGGCTGGGTAGGTTATTCTTGGTTGAAATTGTTTCTCTTTTAGAACTTTGAAGATAGGACTCCATCTCCTAGCCTGGAGGGTTTGTAGATAAATCTGCTATTATAATTGGTCTTCCCTGGTAGGTAGTCGGGCCTTTTTCTCTTGCTGCCTTTAGGATTTTTTCTTTATAGC
>NW_007210207.1:0-463 GCF_000164805.1 Carlito syrichta | reverse complement strand
CAAAACAGCCAGAGAGATGATATTTTACCTATCAGGAACAACATTTAAATAGGAACTGTTTTTTTTTTGTTTGGTTTGGTTTGGTTTTTATTTTTAAACCATGGAAGCCAGAAGGAATCAGATCAGTATTTTTTAAAGTACTAAAATAAAAGAATTGGTGACTGTGAATTCTATATCTGATGAAACTATCTATAAAGAATGAAAAAATTAAAGATAGTCTCAGAGAAAAGAAAATTAGGAAAATGTTTCAGTATCACATCTAATTTTTATTTTAATTTTATTTTGTTTATTTTTTTATTTTTGTAAAGATGTGGGATACAATTCAGAGTTAGGTATACAAACATTGATCACACAAGTACCCCTGTTAATGAGGTATGTCCCTCCCTCCCCTAGCAGTTTCTCTCAACTGCCAATCCCACTCCCCCCCCCCCGCCGCAACACCGGTAGTTTCCCATTACTGTCA
>NW_007210206.1:0-442 GCF_000164805.1 Carlito syrichta | reverse complement strand
TCAAAAAAAAAAAAAAAAAGGAAAATAATAAGAAAAGAAACTGGTAGAATACACAAAATGATTGAAAATACGAGGAATATTGAAGACATTTGTCAGAGAGTTGAAAAATATATGGCCATTTTCCAACTTGACATTTTGTGACACTATACCTGTACACATGGTTTGGTTTTGTGGTAAACAGTATGTTATTTAAAAAAAAAAAAAAAAAAAAAAAGAGCACTGGCCAACTGTGGTGGCTCCCACCCCTAATCCCAGCACTTTGAGACCAGGTGAGGGAATTTCCTGAACCCAGGGGTTTGAGACCAGCATGGACAGCTTGGCGAGACCTGTCTCTACAATAAATCAAGAAAATTAGCCAGGCATGGTGGCACACACCTGTAGTTCCAGGTACTTAGAAGTTTGAGGCAGAAGGATTCTCTGAGAAGGTCAAACCTGCGGTAGC
>NW_007210205.1:0-681 GCF_000164805.1 Carlito syrichta | reverse complement strand
TTGCTCCTGCAGATGTTTACCCATCACTCCTCTGTGCTTGATAGCCTCAAAATCCTCCTCAAAAGATTCTATAGTATGACTAAGTGACCTGAGATGGTGATGAAACCCACCTGCTATTCTGATTTGGTTCACTAAAGATGGAACTAGAATGAAGAATATGATTTTTTTAAAAAAAATCATGTAGAAGTAGGTTTAAAATCTAATCAGATAATTGCAACCTTTACTTTGATGCAGAGATACCAAATCCATGAATTGAAATAGACTTCCAACAAGAAGGAAGCATGAGGAGTTGCAAAACAGAAGCCTTCAAGAGACAGGTGTTCCTAGTAGCCAAATGCCTCATTTTAAAGAATGGACCAAAAAAAGGAATGGACAGAACCATAAAAGAAGAATCAGGCAATGGCTGGTCTGTCCACAGAGGAAGGGGCTTAGTAGAACAGAGTGAATGAGTCAAAGAGTCAGTATCAAGTCAAGGAAATATTAGAAGGCACAGACTACAGTCAATAGTTTAAGAAAGAAAGTCTACCTCATGGACCAGAAAAGGAGAGTGGTACTGAGGAGAGAGAATGAGTGTCAAGGAAGACAGGGACTGAGGATGTGATCCCGAGTCAGACCACAGTGGAGTCCAGTAGGAAGGGAGGTGGACTCCACCACAAGATGCCAAAGAGGTCACAAAGTCCA
>NW_007210204.1:0-756 GCF_000164805.1 Carlito syrichta | reverse complement strand
ATTTTTGAAGACTGCTGAGACATACTGGAGGAATATATGGTGATTTTTTTTGAGTCAGAGTTTACTCTGCCACCCAGGATGGAGTGCAGTGGCACGCTCAAGGTCACCGCAGCCTTGACCCGTTGGTCTCAGACGATCCTCCAGCCTCAGCCTTCCAAGTATTTGCAACTACAGACGCGCGCCACCATGCCCTGATAATTTTTTGACTTATTGTAGTGATGAGGTCTTGCCAAGTTGCCCAGGCTGTTCTCAAACCTGTGGGCTCCGGCAATCCTCTCACCTCGGCCTCTCAAAGTGCTGAGATTATGGGCTTGAGCCACTGTGTCCGGCATTTGCTTTTATGCACGGTCTAAACTGTAATATATGAAAAGAAATTAAAAGTGGACAGAAAACACTATTTGGAAAGCCTTTCCATGTCAGTTGAAAGTCCATGTCATCATCATGACATCTGTAAATTCCCTAAGGTGAGTTCTCACGGGTCACTGCCAGATTCCTGCCTCTGCTACCAGTGGAGAACTTCGGGGTCTGGTTTGTCTTGCTCTTCTTGGGCACTCAACATGTCTTGTACCATGACAGGCAGATGTGGAAGTCTGTCTTTCTTCTTTTCCACAGAAAAACCAACTGACAGGAGGCATTTGTAAATCTGGCACTTTCTCCTAAAGTTTTAGGAAGGCAAAGTTTATGTTTGAATGGTGACGCCCCCAATTCTTTTCTCCATTGTTTCCTACAGTCAAATTTTGATTCATTTATAATCCA
>NW_007210203.1:0-592 GCF_000164805.1 Carlito syrichta | reverse complement strand
CAGGCTGAGCCACCGAGCCCGGGTAATTTATTTAATTTTAAAGATGTGGGATACAATTCAGGGTTAGGTATACAAATGTTCATTTTGCAGGTACCCTTGCTGATGAGGTATGCCCCTCCCTCCCCTGGCAGTTTCCCACTACTGCCAATTTCTTTCTTATAGTATTATGATGACTGTTCAAGATTTGCTTATGAGTGAGAACATATGGAACTCTGTTCTTTGTTTCTGTGATAGATCACTGAGTATGATAGACTCTAAGTCCATTCAAGTTGCTGCAAAGTCCTACCTTATGGCTGCATAATATTTCATTGTGTATATGCACCACATTTTAAAAATCCAGTCTAGCTTTGATGGGCAGCATGGTTGATTCCATGTTTTTGCTATTGTGAATAGAGCTGCAACAAATATGTGGGTGCAGGTGTCTTTTTTGTAGAATGATTTGAGTTCCTCTGGGTATATTCCTAATAACAGGATTGCTGGATTATAAGGAAGGTCAATTTCTAGTTCTTTCAGAAATCACCCAGGAAGTTCTATTCTTAGAACTTCTATGATGAGACTAGAATGCTTCACATAATTGGGAAAGTTTCCTCCT
>NW_007210202.1:0-531 GCF_000164805.1 Carlito syrichta | reverse complement strand
GAGAATAACATAGATAGCCCCTAAAGAGCGCTGCACATTTTGAAAAGCTCCTTCCCCGGGAAGATGCACATGCACAACAAGCCTCACAGAGGCCGTATACGCTTATTCAGCAAGGCCAACGCGAGAGTGACTGCATTTCCTAGCCTAGAGAAACGCCAAGGGGTAAAACGTTTCAGGGCTCAAACAGAAGGCAAGCACTGATTTTCTACAAGTGAGTGTGTAGCACTCATTTCACTCAGTCTGACACCATCGACATGCTCATTCCTTCATGTGAAGTATCGACATAACATGCTCGGGTATGCTCATTCAAGCTGTTCCTTGAGAATCGAGTATTACACCGTACAGCACACAAGAATCAAACTATTGGAAAATACATCACAATGCAGTCAACATTTGACACAGCATTTCCCAAGCTGATGCACACTCACAGCCAGCAAGCCAAGCCTGTCAGCTCTTCCTCGTAAATGCCAACGGAAGAGCAATGGCTTAGGATAGGAGACGGACAGGTCAAATCAAAAACACTTTAGAATT
>NW_007210201.1:0-479 GCF_000164805.1 Carlito syrichta | reverse complement strand
TAGTGTCGTCTGATACTACTTGCCTTGTTATTACCGTCTGATACTTTTTGCCTTGTTAGTGCCGTCTGATACTACTTGCCTTGTTAGTGCTGTCTGATAGTACTTGCTTTGTTAGTGCCGTCTGATCCTACTTGCCTTGTTAGTGCCGTCTCATACTACTTGCCTTCTTAGTGCCATCTGATCCTACTTGCCTTATTAGTGCCGTCTGATCCTGCTTGCCTTATTAGTGCCTTCTGATCCTACTTGCTTTATTTGTGCCTTCTGATACTACTTGCCTTATTAGTTCCGTTTGATCATGCTTTGTTTATTAGTGCCTTCTGATACTACTTGCCTTGTTAGTGCCGTCTGATACTCCTTGTCTTATTAGTGAAGTCTGATACTGCATGCCTTATTGCTGCCGACTGGTACTACTTGCCTTGTTAGTGCTGTCTAATACTACTTGCCTTCTTAATGCCTTCTGATACCCCTTGCCTTCTTAG
>NW_007210200.1:0-813 GCF_000164805.1 Carlito syrichta | reverse complement strand
GTATTTCGAAAAAAGTAGCTTGTTTTACTTCTTTTATCGCAGTATAGGAGATCATATCATGTTAAGCATGAATTGGTTTTGAGAAACATTTGGTTTCTTACATGCAGCCATGTGAATGTACGTTATTCATATTTCGTCATTTTCTGATGACTCTCAAATATGTTTTTGAAACTCGTGGATGAAGATTTGTATGGTTTTGAGAACGTAGCTCTGAAACTATGATGTCATAACTATTATAGTCCATCTCTTTTCTTTACATAGGGGATGATTTCTCTCAAATGTATTCCTAAGATTGCAGTTTCTATACTGTAGGCTGTTAGCACATGAACAGCTAACCCCACAGTGTTTCACAATTGTAAAGCCTAACTCACACTTCCAGCAGTATAAACAGACGCAATGCCTCTTTCTTCATGATTTTTCCAACATTATTCATGTTTCCTTTTTCAAAGTTTTTTAAAATTTTATTTTGTGGTTTGATTGTTAGAGTCAGAGTCTAACTCTGTCGCACAGAGTAGACGGTCACAGACACTGCGGCCTCCAACTCCTGGGCTCGGGCGACTCTTCCAGCTCAGCCTTCCAAGTGTCTGGAACTTTGTTGAGCTCAGGGAGAAACAAACTGAAGGTGGATCACAGGGAGGAGAGCTTGATGGCACCTTTTTTTCCAAGTTGATGGGCGGGTGTCAGGCAGGCCTGTTAGCGTCCTCTTGAGTCACAGCGCCATCGTGAGGAAATAGTTTCATCGATGAGTCGGACAGACCTTTGCCTGCCCTAGCCTTTGCGGAAGCAAGGGTTGAACAGAACTGGCAGGACCCG
>NW_007210199.1:0-819 GCF_000164805.1 Carlito syrichta | reverse complement strand
TTGCCTGTATTTCGAAAAAAGTAGCTTGTTTTACTTCTTTTATCGCAGTATAGGAGATCATATCATGTTAAGCATGAATTTGGTTTTGAGAAACATTTGGTTTCCACATGCAGCCATGTGAATGTACGTTATTCATATTTCGTCATTTTCTGATGACTCTCAAATATGTTTTTGAAACTCGTGGATGAAGATTTGTATGGTTTTGAGAACGTAGCTCTGAAACTATGATGTCATAACTATTATAGTCCATCTCTTTTCTTTACATAGGGGATGATTTCTCTCAAATGTATTCCTAAGATTGCAGTTTCTATACTGTAGGCTGTTAGCACATGAACAGCTAACCCCACAGTGTTTCACAATTGTAAAGCCTAACTCACACTTCCAGCAGTATAAACAGACGCAATGCCTCTTTCTTCATGATTTTTCCAACATTATTCATGTTTCCTTTTTCAAAGTTTTTTAAAATTTTATTTTGTGGTTTGATTGTTAGAGTCAGAGTCTAACTCTGTCGCACAGAGTAGACGGTCACAGACACTGCGGCCTCCAACTCCTGGGCTCGGGCGACTCTTCCAGCTCAGCCTTCCAAGTGTCTGGAACTTTGTTGAGCTCAGGGAGAAACAAACTGAAGGTGGATCACAGGGAGGAGAGCTTGATGGCACCTTTTTTTCCAAGTTGATGGGCGGGTGTCAGGCAGGCCTGTTAGCGTCCTCTTGAGTCACAGCGCCATCGTGAGGAAATAGTTTCATCGATGAGTCGGACAGACCTTTGCCTGCCCTAGCCTTTGCGGAAGCAAGGGTTGAACAGAACTGGCAGGACCCG
>NW_007210198.1:0-593 GCF_000164805.1 Carlito syrichta | reverse complement strand
CCATTCAAGCTAATTATTGAAATGTGAGAGTTGATCCCTATCATAATGTTCTTATAGAGTTGTTGTTGTTCTTCCTGTTTGTGTGTTGTCTTTCTTTTGGTTTCAGAGTTGGATCTTGTGTGTTTTTAATCTTTTACCTGTAGTCTTGTGAAGAAATTTGTTGTTCTTTTTTCCTTTTCTTCTGTGTTCAATACTTTCTTAAGTGTTTCTTGTAGCGGTGGTCTCGTGGCAGCGTAGGTTCTTAGGTATTGGATATCTGGGAAAGATTTCAATTCTCCCTCACTGATGAAGCTTAGCTAGGTTGAATAGGTTATTCTCGGTTGAAATTGTTTATCTTTTAGAACTTTGAAGATAGGGCTGCAAGCTCTCCTAGCCTGGAGGGTTTCTGTAGATAAATCTGTTGCTATTCTAATTGGTCTTCCCTGGTAGGTAGTCTGACCTTTTTCTCTTGCTGCCTTTAGGATTTTTTTCTTTTATACCTACTTTGTTTAGGTGAATTATTAAGTGTCTGGGAGTTGGTCTTCTCATTTGTTGTTTTGCAGGAGTTCTCTGAGTCTCTTGTGTTTGAATTTTGTCATCACTGATGAGTGAGG
>NW_007210197.1:0-564 GCF_000164805.1 Carlito syrichta | reverse complement strand
TTTCTCCTTCATCAGTCCCCAGTGTTTGCCATTTTTATCTTGATGTCTGCGTGTACCCAGTATTTAGCCCTCAGTTATATCTGAGAACACTCAGTATTTGGTTTTATTTTTCTGAGCTCATTTGTTAAGATAATTGTAAAAATATAATTTGTAATACACATAACATGCAATGTATGAGAGTGGACTGTTTAAAGGATCCACATGTAGAATCAATGCCATTTCATCACTCTGGGTATCTTCAGTCTCTTACATAAAGCCACCAACTGACTCTAACAGAAATATGTATACCTAATTATGAAATATTTATTTCACACCAAAAACTATCTTGTTTGATAGAAGAAAACAGAAAAGTCAAAGCAACCCCTTGACTTATAAAATCAGCCTATTTATCACCTGAACAAATTGGACCAGTAAAATAAACAAAATCTACTCTGTTAATTATACAAAGTTAAAGGAATGATACCACCAAAATGCCTTCAATATTATTCTCTGGTTGAGAACAAACATATGAAAAATACTACTTGAAGTGTAAATAGGCCAGGCTCGGTAACTCAGCCTGTAATC
>NW_007210196.1:0-746 GCF_000164805.1 Carlito syrichta | reverse complement strand
TATCTAGGTGTGGAATTTCAGGGTCATATAATAAATATATATTAGTTTATAAAACTAAGTATGATACTTATTTATCAAATAAGTATGCAAAGTAGTTTTGCGTTCTTACACTCCCAAAAAGCAATATCTGTGAGTTATTAGTTGTGTTAGTCTTTTTCATCTATTAAGTAGATGCTAATAACATAAAATGGTGGCTGGCATGTTAATATTACTGATATTAAAGATGCTGAATATATTTTTGTCTGTCAATTGACCATGTATATATCTTTTTAGTTGAGTACATTTTCAGATTTTTTCCAGTTTCTAAATTGGAGTGTATCTCTTTCTTTCCAATATTTGATTGGATTACTGGCTTCTTATTGACTTGTAAGAGTTTTTTATGCTTTCTAGGTATAATTTTTTTGTCACATGTATATAACGCAAATATTTTCACCATGTTGTGACTTGCTTTTAATTTTCTACCAGTGTCTATTGAAGCATGGAAATTGCCTTTTAAATTTTTAAGTTCAATTTATTGATTTTGACTTTTATAATTTGAATGTTTGGTGTCATATTTAAGAAAGTTTTGCAAAATTTAAGCTCACTAGAGTTCTTTCCATGCTAGTCTTGGTAAGCTTTATAGTTTTTGTTATTTCAGGTGGATATGATACATTTTCAGTCAATTTTTGTTAAGCAGTGTGAGAAAAATGTCAAGATTTTTAAAAATCCAAACTATCGTTGTTGAAAAGATTATTCTTTCACTATTG
>NW_007210195.1:0-731 GCF_000164805.1 Carlito syrichta | reverse complement strand
TCATTATATTCTCTAAGTTGGCAATCATACAACCTTAAGTGTTTAATGGAGGAAGCATACCAAAATCATAATAAAATTGTTCTTTCGATGCTTACTATCTGACTAAAGAAACGAAATTTCTGGCATTTAGCTGAAGGTAAATATTAACTTAAGTATCAAGGTATAATTTTTTAACCTCATTTTAGCCTATTTGCCTGTATTTCGAAAAAAGTAGCTTGTTTTACTTCTTTTATCGCAGTATAGGAGATCATATCATGTTAAGCATGAATTTGGTTTTGAGAAACATTTGGTTTCCTACATGCAACCATGTGAATGTACGTTATTCATATTTCGTCATTTTCTGATGACTCTCAAATATGTTTTTGAAACTCGTGGATGAACATTTGTATGGTTTTGAGAACGTAGCTCTGAAACTATGATGTCATAACTATTATAGTCCATCTCTTTTCTTTACATAGGGGATGATTTCTCTCAAATGTATTCCTAAGATTGTAGTTTCTATACTGTAGGCTGTTAGCACATGAACAGCTAACCCCACAGTGTTTCACAATTGTAAAGCCTAACTCACACTTCTAACAGTATAAACATACGCAATGCCTCTTTCTTCATGATTTTTCCAACATTATTCATGTTTCATTTTTCAAGTTTTTTAAAATTTTATTTTGTGGTTTGATTGTTAGAGTCAGAGTCTAACTCTGTCGCACAGAGTAGACGGTCACAGACACTGCGGC
>NW_007210194.1:0-601 GCF_000164805.1 Carlito syrichta | reverse complement strand
CCACCACACCTAGCAAATTTTAAAATTATTTTCGTAAAGACAGAGGTCTTGCTATGTTGCCCAGGCTGGTCTCAAACTGCTGGGCTCAAACAATTCTCCCGCCTTGGCCTCCCAAAGTGCTGGGATTACAGGCATGAGCCACCACACCTGACCAGACCTTAGCTATTAAAAAAAATTTTTTTTATTTAACAAATTGGGAGTAAGGAATCTCCATCCGGGATCATTGTAGTGGCTTGGTGGTTCCCAGGAAATCGCTCTGCCATGTGCCTAAAATGAAATAAGCTAACAGCAATTATGCTTCTGCATGTAGTTGTTTTTCACAGCTTAAACTTTCCTGCCCCTGCTACCGTCTCTCCACTCTTAGGAGCTCACAGGCAAGATGTTATTAGTACATTATATCAGAAGCATATGCACTGCGTTTAGCTGTGAAGAGCCCTCACCCCCAGTCCTTGGGGCAGAACCCCAGGCCCTCCCCTCCTAGGCCTGAGCCCTCGGATGTGCTTAGTTTTGACTTTTGTATTCCTTAGCGGCCTTTGGTGGTGGTTGAGTATGAGGGGCTGGCCTCCCACCTGCTGGGAGAGGGCTGGGAGGAGCTGGGAGC
>NW_007210193.1:0-759 GCF_000164805.1 Carlito syrichta | reverse complement strand
CTGAAGAGATAAGTCAGCTGTTTGAGTCAGCTAGTTAGCTAGTTAGCAAATGGGTTGTGTCAGCTGGTTGAGTAGGCTAGCTATCTAGTTAGCTAACGAATTAAGTCCACTGGATGAAGTAAGTTAGCTAGCTAATTAGCTATCGAATTAAGTCAGCTGGTTGTGTCAGCTAGGTAGCTTGTTAGCTAATGAGTTAAGTCAGATAATTAAGTCACCTAGCTAGTATGTTAGATAACGAGTAAGCTAACTAGTTAGCTAGCTATTGAAAGTCAGCTAACTAGATATGTTGCTAACTATTTAAGTCTGCTTGCTAGCTGGAATCTAGCAAGTTAGCTAACTAAGTCACCTGGCAAGCTATGTAGTTAGCTATTTAGCTAACTATTTATGTTAGATGGCTAGCTAGGTAGCTTGCTAGTTAAGTCAATTAGTTAAGTCAGCTGGCTAGGCAGCTGGCTTGCTAGGTAGTGAGCTAGTTTAGTCAGTGGTTAGAAAGCTGGATATCTGGTTCAAATCAGCTAGTTAAGAGAACTGGCTAATCAACTGGCAAGGTAGGTAGCTAGCTAGATTAGTTAGCTAGATAACTAAATGGCTAGCTGGTGATGTCAGAGAGTTAAGTCAGCTGGCTAACCAACTGCATAGCTGGTTAAGTCAGCTAGTTTAGTCAGTTGTCTAGCCAGCTGGCTTGGTAGGTAGCTAGCTAGATAAGTCAGCTTGCTAGCAAGCAGAATAGCTGTTCAATTCACCTAGTTAAGTCATCTG
>NW_007210192.1:0-667 GCF_000164805.1 Carlito syrichta | reverse complement strand
GAATCCCCAATTCAGATAATTTTTTTCCAGAAAGTTCATCTTATACATATCAGGATCTCATGTCCTCTGATATCCATCAGAAATGCTGTTGAAATATTATTGGGCTATTTTTCTACTCTGGATTTTCTTTAGCAATATGAGTATCAAATTAGTCTTTCTCACAGTAATTTATACTAATATTATATATATATAAATCTTTGAGGACAAGGATTCCATAATCGAATAAATCGAATAAATGACTGTTAATTAGATAAAATAAAACTGGGATAGAGTTGTAATAGCAAGGACTGTTGACAGAAATCTAATTAAATTTCACTGGTGTCACTTACTTGAGCAATCCATATACCTCTTTCTAGTCTAAGTAAAGTAACCTCAAAGCAACTAAAATAAATGCCTTGTTAAGCAAAATAATCGATAAAGGTATAAAACTAAGACACTTTCTACTTTTGATGAGAGTAACATGATTGTTGTATAGGAAGAAAAAAAGAAAAATTCGAAATAATATGCTCGTAAGAGACTAGAACATTTTATGACTGGGTGAAAATATATTATTAGAGAAATGTTTTTGATTAAAATAAGAATTTGATGATTTGGGCAGGAATTGACAAATACAGTGTATGAGTTTGGGGAGGGTGTGGCAAGGAAAAGCAGAAATAATATTAAAAAT
>NW_007210191.1:0-724 GCF_000164805.1 Carlito syrichta | reverse complement strand
TAGTCAGTTAGATGCCACCAGCAGGATGACTTGGGAAAATCAAATCATATTAGATATGATTCTAGCAGAGAAAGGAGCTTGTCATGCTGGGGGAAAATACTGTACTTTCATCTCAAATAATACTGCCCCTGATGGGACCATCACTGAGGTTTTGCAAGGACTAACAACTTTAGCAAATTAATTGGCAGAAAATGCTGGTATTGATAATCCCTTCACAGATTGGTTGGAGGGTTGGTTTGGGAAATGGAAGGGAATGGTAGCCTCTGTTGTAACCTCTCTGGTAATTGTGACAGGAACTCTAGCCGCAGTAGGGTGCTGCATCGTTCCCTGTGTCAGGGGTTTAACACAGAAACTCATAGAGGCCACGATGAACAAACAGATGCCCACGACATACCCACAAAACAGCCTCATGTTAACAGAAACCAAACCAAATTATGAGGAAGAAAGTCAACAGATGCTAAACCAATTGGAAAAAAAATCAAAGATCAAAATAGAAATGAAAATGGAACCAGAAATTCATGGGGAAAATAGAGGAGAGAATTTGTGAGATAAGCATTTGAATGGTTCATTATCAGAGCTGTATATCGGGCTTATGGGCAGGATGACTGCAAGAAGTACATGCTCCCGGAAAGTCCCTGGACAAACAGGATGGAGGGGATGACACATCATCCTGGGGAAACAGAAACCAAGATAGCCCAGAAGGAAGGAAGTGGGGGTTGAGTAA
>NW_007210190.1:0-600 GCF_000164805.1 Carlito syrichta | reverse complement strand
TAAACTGCTAGACAGCTGGCTAGCCTGCTGACTCAAACTAGGTGAATTTAACTCATTAGCCCGCTGGCTAGCCAGCTGATTTAACTAGCTGACATCACTAGCTAATCAGGTGGATAGTCAGCTGACTTAACTAGTTAACTGCATACGTATCCTACATGCTTGCCAGCTGACTTAACTATCTAGTTACCTAGGTATTCAGCTGGCCAGCGAGCTGACTTAACTAGGTGACCAAACTAACTAGCCAGCTAGCTAGCCAGCTGATTTAACGAGTTAGCTACACAGCTAGGCAGCTGACTTACAAGCTGACTTAACTAGCTGACGTAACTAGTTAGCTAGCTGACTTAACTAGCTGAAATTACTACCTAGCCAGCTGTGTAGTCAAATGATTTAACTAGCTTTTTAATTATCTAGCGAGCTGCCTTGCCAACTGTCTTAAAGAGGTGAATTATCTAGCTAGCCAACTGGTTAGCCAGTATAGTTGATTAATGAGGTATGCCTCTGGCCAGCCATGTGAGTAAACTAGCTGAATTAACTAGTAATCCAACTGACTGGCCAGCTGACATAACTAACTCTCTACCACTCCAGCCACCTGGATAGCCA
>NW_007210189.1:0-413 GCF_000164805.1 Carlito syrichta | reverse complement strand
ATTTAGCTAATTAAGTCAGTTGTCTAGCCAGCTGGCTATCAAAGTAAAAAGCTAGTTAAGTCATATGGGTAGCCAGCAGGCTTGCTAGTTATTTGAGCTAGTTAAGTAAGTTGGGCAGCTAGGGTGCTAGCTAGCTAAGTATGCTAGATATATCACCTACCTAGCTATTTAAATCAGCTAGTCAAGTCAGCTATCTATATGATAGCTACCTATTTAGCTAGCTAGTTAAATCAACTAGTTAAGTCAGCTTTCTAGTTATGTAGCTAACTAGAGAAGTCAGCTAGTTAAGTCAGTTTGCTAGCTAGTTAAGTCAGTTAGTTAAGTCACCTGGCTAGTTAGCTGCCTAGCAGTATAGCCAACAAGTTAAGTCAGTTGGCTAGCAAGCTGGGCTAGCTAGTTAAGTCACCTAGTTA
>NW_007210188.1:0-677 GCF_000164805.1 Carlito syrichta | reverse complement strand
GATTCATACAATCACAATAAAGTGTCTCAGCAGAAATTTTGTGGAGCAGAAATCTTATGGAAGTTGATTAGCCTACTTCAAAATTTACAAAGAAATACAAAGATTTAAGAATAGCTACTTCTGTCTAGAAGAATATTACAGTTGGAGGACTTACAGTAATCATGACTGTGTGCAATAGTAGTGCAAGAGTATTACAGCAGAAATAGAAAGATGAGAGAGCCCAACTCAGACCCACAAATTTGAATATGTTGTATGTGACCAAAAAAGGTGCAGCAGAGCAGTCGTGAGAAGAAAGTCCCCTCAGTCAATAGTTTGGGATCAACTGGCTGTCTATGTGGAAAAAGAATAAATCTTTTTCAAAATACTTTTAAAAGAAATGTTGAGATGGGGCTTAACTTTGCTGCCCGGGCTTTATTTGGGGGCTCAAGAAATCCTCCTGCAGTGGTCTCCTGAGTAGCTGTAACTTCAGGCATGTGCCACTGCACCCAGTTAAGAAATGAATCTTGACTCCTAGCTTGCTGTATCAAAATAATAACTTCAGGTGGAATTTATGTGTAAATGTGAAAGTTTAAAGCAGTATCTGTAGGAAATAACAGGAAAATACTTTCATGACCTTGAGAGAGGCAAAGACTTCTTAGAAAATAAAGTGCACTAATCATAAAGAAAACTGGGTGAAG
>NW_007210187.1:0-725 GCF_000164805.1 Carlito syrichta | reverse complement strand
CCATGGAGCCAAGGACAGTACATGCCAAACATAGTGAACAACCAGCACCTTCTGAGCACATGCAGAATCATTTTTGGGTGGATTACTAAGCAAGAGATAGGAGGGAGGGAGTGCAAGTTTAGATCCCCAACAAAAGGGATGAGGCAGGAGGTGGGCAAGATGGGCAGGGAACAATTATTCAATCAGAACAATGAAAATATCACATAGGAAACACAGGAATCTGCTGTGGTTGAGGGCGAAAATGTAGAGGAACCAAAAGAGATGCATTGCAAAAAAGGGACCCAATCCAGAGATTAGAGGTGCTTTGGTGGTCACCAGGGACCCCCAGGCAGGCAAATCCACTTGATCTTTGATTAGCAACCTCTAACCACAGTGAAATAACTATGAACTTAATATTAGGTTGAATCTACAACTTCAGGAAAAGCTTTTGTTTAGAATTGTTACTCTACAAGGATTTTTAATAATCATTTTTCATGTTTTTCATAATGGCATCAGTTCTACCCAAGTCCACCCTCCACTGATACTAGTCTCCCAGGTGCTTTATGTAGTAGATATTTACTCATGCTTTTTTAAAAATGAAAATTAAACATCAGGCTAGTCATAGCTATATATGTGCCCAATTTTCCAAGGAAAAAATTCCTACTGACTTACAAATTGGGAAACAACTATTGTGGTGACATTTCCCACCCATCAACCCAAAGTGGCTGTGAACAAATGCTTTGTCC
>NW_007210186.1:0-732 GCF_000164805.1 Carlito syrichta | reverse complement strand
AAAGAACAAGAAAATTTAAGGAACAAAAATTGATTTAAAAATAAACCAAAGAACAAACAAATTGAAGAAACGAAGGGATGTGCAAAAGTGACCATTTAAGTGGTCCCTGAGAAAGAGTCTGCATCAGTTAGAATCAGGTTCAGCTTCAGTAGGAGACTCAAAATAACAGTGGTTTATTCCAGATGTGTTCATTTTTATGTAAATGTATAAAATAGAGCAACATGGAGTTATTTTCTCTTGTGTGACTTCCATGTCCGAGATTATCTCAGAGTTCGAGATGGTTGCTCAGCTCTGGCCATCATGTATGTATTCCAGCCAACAGGAAGGAAAAAGAGAAAGTGAAGAGGCAAAGAGAATGTGTCTTAGTCCATTTAGTGTCGCTTTAAAGGAATACCCGAGGCTGGGGAAAATTTATCAAGAAAAGAGGTTTACTTGGCTCACAGCTTCTGCACGAGAAGCACGGTGAGGGCCTTGGCTGCTTCCACTCATGAGGGAAGGGAAAGGGGAGCTGACACGTACAGAGATCATATGGTAAAAGCAGGTGGAGGTGCCAGTCTCTTTTATTTTATTTTGTTTTAATACATATTTTTTATTTTAAAATTGTGGGGCATAGCTAAAGGTTAGGTATACAAATATGCATTGTGCAGATACCCTTGTTGATGAGGTGTGCCACCCTTTCCCTTTCCCCAGATAGATATCGACTAATCCCACCTCCCTTCCCTTCCCTACCTC
>NW_007210185.1:0-783 GCF_000164805.1 Carlito syrichta | reverse complement strand
ACTGTCATTGGACCCAGTAATCCTACTACTGGGTATATACCCAAAAAAGCATAAATTGCTCTCCCAAAAAGACATGTGCTCTTGTATATCTATTGCAGCACTATTCACAATAGTAAAAACAGAATCAATCAACCCATGTGCCCATCTTTTGATTTTTAAACACACGCAACTATATACAAAAGTATAGTACTGTAAGCAAATGTGGTATATAAAACAAAATCAGGGCACGAAGTACCTTCGAATATAAAATAAAAACTAGAAAAGTCCAATTTATAAGGGATTTTATATGGAGACTTTGGGCAGTTCAATCTCAAGTCACTTTGCCAGGGAAAGCACGACCTCTGTGAATTTAGTAGCAATATGGTTTTGACCTTAAGCCTTAAAGACCAATACTTGGTTTTATGGGCACAACAGGAGTGGATCCATCTCTTGAGGGCTGACTTACTAGAGACCTATAAGTAAAATCAAACCGCCAGTTCCTTATCACTGTTCCATGACACATCAGACTGTCACAGAGGCAAGACTTGTCACATCAACATGACTAGCACCTGTTCTCCCTGTAGAAGACCAACATAGAAGTCAGGCCAGAACCAGAAGATTGTATGATTCAGAATATAGGAAATGAGAGCAGCTAATTAGCTGAGGGGGTCAGGTATGGGGTGAAACACAGGTGCTTCCAGGGGCCAGGAAGATCAGAAAACTGGAAGATCAGGGGCCATGGTCATGCAGAGAGCATTGTGCAAGGACAGTATGATCCATTCTAGCTGATTGGTGTCACATGTA
>NW_007210184.1:0-340 GCF_000164805.1 Carlito syrichta | reverse complement strand
CCTCTTTTGATGGGCAGCATGGTTGTTTCCAGGTTCTTGCTATTGTGAACAACGCTGTGATAAACATACGTGTGCAGGTATCTTTTTTATACAGTGATTTGTGTTCTTCAGGGTATATTCTCAGTAGCGGGATTGCAGAGTCATATGGAAGGTCAATTATTAGAGCTTTTAGGAATCGCCACACTACTTTCCACAGAGGTTGCACTAGTTTACACTCCCACCAACAGTGTAGAAGTGTTCCCATTTCACCACACCCGCTCCAGCAGCTGTTATTTTTTGAGTTGTTGATAATTGCCATTCTGACTGGAGTTAGGTGGTACCTCAGTGTGGTTTTGATTTG
>NW_007210183.1:0-615 GCF_000164805.1 Carlito syrichta | reverse complement strand
TACATGCAACCATGTGAATGTACGTTATTCATGTTTCGTCATTTTCTGATGACCCTCAAATATGTTTTTGAAACTCGTGGATGAACATTTGTATGGTTTTGAGAACGTAGCTCTGAAACTATGATGTCATAACTATTATAGTCCATCTCTTTTCTTTACATAGGGGATGATTTCTCTCAAATGTATTCCTAAGATTGCAGTTTCTATACTGTAGGCTGTTAGCACATGAACAGCTAACCCCACAATGTTTCACAATTGTAAAGCCTAACTCACACTTCTAACAGTATAAACATACGCAATGCCTCTTTCTTCATGATTTTTCCAATATTATTCATTTTTCATTTTTTATATGGTTTTTTAAAATTTCATTTTGGGGTTTGAATGTTAGAGTCAGAGTCTAACTATGTCGAACAGAGTAGACGGTCACAGACACTGCAGCCTCCAATTCCAGGGCTCGGGCGACTCTTCCAGCTCAGCCTTCGAAGTGTCTGGAACATTGTTGAGCTCAGGGAGAGAAAAACTGAAGGTGGATCACAGGGAGGAGAGTTTGATGGCACCTTTTTTCCAAGATGATGGGCGGGTGTCAGACAGGCCTGTTAGCGTCCTCTTGAGCCA
>NW_007210182.1:0-576 GCF_000164805.1 Carlito syrichta | reverse complement strand
GGGTCCATCTGTTCCATGTCACACATGTTTTTTACCGTGGGGCTATAGTGTGGATGGTGGAGGCAGGCCATCTGGGGGGCGTGGCTGAAAGCACGGGATGGGCGTGCCTGGTGGCCACCTTTCAAACCTCCCATGAATGAGAGGTCAGAAAGTGCCTCTTCCTCTCCAATCACTGAGGGTGACTCCTCGTGCTAGGTGGCAGGGGTGGTGGTGTTGGGGGTGGTGGTGATAATTATTATTTGGAATCAGAATCCCACTCTGTCCTCCAGGCCAGAGTGCAGGAACATGCTCACAGGCAATGCGTTCTCCACCTTCCAGGCCCAGGCTACCCTTCAGCCTCGGCCCTCCTGGGTGGCTCGAACCACAGGCCTCTGCCAACATGCCAGGCTAATCTTCGTATTTATTTTTGATGGCTGAGACGAGGTCTCACCCAGTTTCCCAGGCTGGTGGCGAATCCACAGACATAGACCAACCACTTGTCTTGGCCTCCCAAAGGCTGGCTGCCTGGCTGAGCCCCTGAGCCTGGCCTGTGGTTGTGATGGTGGTGGTGGTTGGTATTGTTACTCTGAGTCAGAG
>NW_007210181.1:0-737 GCF_000164805.1 Carlito syrichta | reverse complement strand
GAAGGTGGCAGACAGGGTGACCAGAATCTGGTCTGGCCGTGGTGTTGCCAGACCGCCTTTGTTCACTCTGTGCCTGTTTGCTACCCTAGCTTGGGTCCATCTGTTCCATGTCACACATGTTTTTACCGTGGGGCTATAGTGTGGATGGTGGAGGCAGGCCATCTGGGGGGCGTGGCTGAAAGCACGGGATGGGCGTGCCTGGTGGCCACCTTTCAAACCTCCCATGAATGAGAGGTCAGAAAGTGCCTCTTCCTCTCCAATCACTGAGGGTGACTCCTCGTGCTAGGTGGCAGGGGTGGTGGTGTTGGGGGTGGTGGTGATAATTATTATTTGGAATCAGAATCCCACTCTGTCCTCCAGGCCAGAGTGCAGGAACATGCTCACAGGCAATGCGTTCTCCACCTTCCAGGCCCAGGCTACCCTTCAGCCTCGGCCCTCCTGGGTGGCTCGAACCACAGGCCTCTGCCAACATGCCAGGCTAATCTTCATATTTATTTTTGATGGCTGAGACGAGGTCTCACCCAGTTTCCCAGGCTGGTGGCGAATCCACAGACATAGACCAACCACTTGTCTTGGCCTCCCAAAGGCTGGCTGCCTGGCTGATCCCCTGAGCCTGGCCTGTGGTTGTGATGGTGGTGGTGGTTGGTATTGTTACTCTGAGTCAGAGTCCCACTGTGTCACCCAGGCCAGAGGGCAAGGGCCTGCTCTTGGTCACCATGGCCTCCACTGGCTGGGCA
>NW_007210180.1:0-824 GCF_000164805.1 Carlito syrichta | reverse complement strand
GGATTTGTCCTCCTTTGGGTGTATACCTAGTAGTGAGATTGCTGAGTCCAATGGTAAATTTAATCTTAGTTCTTTCAGAATTCTCCAAACTGTTTTTTCTACAGGGGCTGCATTAGCTTACATTCTCATCAACGGTGTATGAGCATTCCCTTTACTCTGCAACTTTGCCAATATTTGCTGTTTTTGTCTTATTATTAATAGCCATTCTCACTGGTTTGAGACGGCATCTCATTGTGGTTTTAATTTGCATTTCTCTGATGATTAGTGATGGTAGACACTTTTTAGACACAACTTTCAGTCAGCCAAAAGGGATGATTCTGTCTTAGATATGACACTGTTAGATTTTCAGTTTCCTTTTGTGTGATGGAATCTAAGGTAGGCGACTGTAAGAGTAAATAAGGAACACCCAGACCAGTCATATTTACCAGTGCACACCCAGCTGTTAGCGTAGTGCTTGGCCCATTCATTGAGCTGATATTCAGTCAGTACTTGTGAAATGAAAGGATAAAAGAAGAATAAATGTAAAAAGGAACAAACAGAATATGCTTCTAAATGTTTACATATTTCACAAGTTAAAAATTTTAACTCTGTAGACAATGGTTTTACATCTTAACTAAATCCCCTAGTCAACTTAAAAAAATCCAGATGCTCAGACAGATTAAATCAGAATCTCTGGCAATAGGATACAGGTATCAGCATCATTTTAATTCTTTCTAGGTGTTTGCCTCAGGAAGCTAATGTAGACAACCACACGCCTGGACCAAGACTTATGGTACATAACAAATGCGACCCCAATGATGATGGATATACCTTGAGTCTGACAC
>NW_007210179.1:0-503 GCF_000164805.1 Carlito syrichta | reverse complement strand
AAAAGAAGAAAGATCCTTGGGAAGTCAGACACTGAGAAAACAGACTTTGGAAAACAAACAATGAAGAGCCCCCACAAAAAAATAGTCACAAGCAACAAACCCAGACATCAAGGCATTAATAGAATTTAAAAAATTGAGGAGGGACAAGAAGAAAATAGGAAGGAGCTGATGACAGAAATAACAGCAGTAAAGAATAGTGTGATGGAAATAAATAAACTAATTAGCATAAAGCAGAATTAGCCAAGCAGAAGAAAGAATCTCAGAACTTGAAGACTAAAATACAGAACTACCCCAAACTGTCAAAAAAATGGAAAAGAAGCTTAAAAAGTCAGAAAAAAACCTTCAGGAGATGTATGATTACTTCAAGAGACCCAATATAAGAGTAATTGGCCTTCCTGAGGCAGAGAGAGAGTCACAGGTACACTGGAACAAACATTTCATGAAATCATTCAAGAAAACTTCACTCATCTCATCAGTGATGCAAAACTTCAAGCACAAGAGAT
>NW_007210178.1:0-494 GCF_000164805.1 Carlito syrichta | reverse complement strand
TTTATTCATGCACTATATTTCTGATTTGTTTAGTGGTATGTGTTCCTCTCTGAGCTTATTGAGCATATTTATGACAATTATTTTAAAGTTTTTGTCAGACAGAACATAGATCTGTGTTTCTTTTCTCTCTCTCTCTCTCTCTCTCTCTCTCTCTCTCTCTCTCTCTCTCTCTCCCTCTTTCGAGTCAGAGTCTCACTTTGCCATTCATGCTGGAGCGCAGTGGGGTCAGAACAGCTATTGCTGCCTGGACCTGCTGGGCTCAGGTAATCCTTCCACCTCAGCTTTCCAAGTAGCTGGGACTACAGGTGTATGCCACCACGCCTGGTTAATTTTGTTTTATTTATTATAGAGACAGAGTCTTGCCGTGTTGCCCAGGTTTTTTTTTTTTTTTCTTTTCTTTTTTTTTTATTTGGAGTCTCACTCTGTCACCCAGGCTGGAGTACAGTGGCATGCTCATGGCCACCACAGCCTCGACCTGCTAGGCTTAGGAGATT
>NW_007210177.1:0-734 GCF_000164805.1 Carlito syrichta | reverse complement strand
GTCAGTAGACAAGTTCAGTTCTTAAAATAGATTTAAAAGTATATCTTGACTACATTGTCATGTTTTTAAGCTTCAGTTTCTCATTTGTGCAGATGAGGGAGAGAGACATATTTAACTGTTGTTTTGAGGATCGAATGAGATATTGTATTTGAAAAAATACGGAGTACTATTTACATACCATTATTATATTCAGGAAGTAACAGACAAATAATCCATTTTATTTTCAGATACTCAAGACAAGTAAACATTATTGATGTGTGGGTCGCAGCCTCATTTCTTTCCTTGCTTAACAATAGCTCTATTGACCTAAACAATCACCAGAGATGTAAGATGTTGGAAAGATTACAATTAACTTTTAAGTCTGAACACAATTTTTTGGTAATTTGTTAAATAGGACAACAGTCTAATTCGTTCATGATTCCAAACCTGGAAATTATATTTTTAAATATACGTTAGCATCAGCTGTTCAGTTATTTGCATATGCATAGTGTTTTACTCTACAGAAGGATTCCACCCAATTTCGAAATAATTAGTGTTAGGGGATGGCATTGTATTGATCCACGGACATGGCTCTTTGATCTTGCATTGTTTAAGGTTATACAAGTGGCCCAAAGTTGTGTGATGTTGTACATACAATATTAGTTGTGTACTAGAAGAGACTGGCTCAGTGCCCTTTCATCAAGGCTATGGAAATCCACCCTGCCCTGCGAGAACTGGCTGGAGGGAGTGCAGCA
>NW_007210176.1:0-708 GCF_000164805.1 Carlito syrichta | reverse complement strand
GATCCTGTAGGTGTGACCAGCTGTTGGAGAGCCTGGAGGGCCTGTGCTCCATGTGGCCCTGGGACTGAGTGCAAGGTGAGCTGGGAAGCTGGCATTGTGCATAGCCATAGAGGGATGGATAAGATGAGCCCCAGTCCCCAGCCCCCAGGGCGGGGCCGTGGTTTCTGGGCGTGGGCACTCGCCAGCCTCTGGAGACTTTTGTCGCTCTCTGTCCCTGTCACTGCTCCAAGCACACTGTGTGTGCTAGTCCCCATGCTTGCCTGACTGTGACCCCTGTTCACTTGGAGCACCCCTGAATATCTTCTGACTTCAAGCACTTCTCAGTGCCTGTGCGCGGGACCTTTGATGTCATTACAGCCTCCAGGATTCTGTTGGTTTTTGGAGTCTCCTCAATTCCCAGGACCGTTCATTATAATTATTTTCATCCATCTGATCCCCGGATTTAAACTCCCATCTTCTGAACGTTATTTATTTATTTATTTATTTTGAGGCGGGGTTTCTGTCACCCAGGCTGGAGCTCAGTGGCATGATCTGGCTCACTGCAGCTTCGAACTCCCGGGCTCAAGTGATGTTCCTGCCTTAGCCTTCCAAGTAGCTTGGACTACAGGGACTATAGGCACATGCCATCACACCCAGCTAATTTAAAAAATTTTTTTGTAGAGACGAGGTCTAGCTGTGCTGCCCAAGCAGGTTTTGATGTCTTGGATG
>NW_007210175.1:0-755 GCF_000164805.1 Carlito syrichta | reverse complement strand
ATGATGAGGACAAACAGAAGATTCTTGACAAGTGTAATGAAATTATCAGCTGGCTTGATACGAATCAGACTGCAGAGAAGGAGGAATTTGAACACCAGCAGAAAGAACTGGAGAAAGTCTGCAATCCCATCATTACCAAGCTGTACCAGAGTGCAGGAGGCATGCCAGGAGGAATGCCTGGGGGATTCCCTGGTGGTGGAGCTCCTCCCTCTGGTGGTGCTTCCTCAGGGCCCACTATCGAAGAGGTTGATTAAGGCAGCCCAACTGTAGATGTAGCATTGTTCCACACAGTTAACGTTGAAGGACCCAAATTAGTAGCAAATTCTGTGGCAGTTTTTAAAGTTGAGCTGCTATAGTAAATTACTGGGCATTCTTAATACTTGAATATGGAACATGTGCACAGGGGAAGGAAATAACATTGCACTTTATAAGCACTGTATTGTAAGTGGAAAATGCAATGTCTTAAATAAAACTATTTAAAAATTGGCACCATAAAAAAAAAAAAAAAAAAAAAAAGTAAAGATATACTTTCCTTGTATCTTTATTATCCCCTAACATATACTGTCTTTGTTAAAAAGAAAAAATCACAGCCGGGCTCGGTGGCTCAGCCTGTAATCCCTCGCCTTGGGCGTCTGAGGTGAGTGGATTGCCTGTGCCTGAGGGTTCGAGACCCGCCTGGGCAACTTGGCGAGACCTCATCTCTATAATAAATCAAAAATTAGCGGGGCGTGTAGCGCGCGCCTGTAGTTCCAGCT
>NW_007210174.1:0-609 GCF_000164805.1 Carlito syrichta | reverse complement strand
AAAAAAAAAAATAAAAATTAAGAATGCTAATTTAACCCGGGTTCGGTGGCTCAGCCTGTAATCCCGCGCCTTTGGGAGTCTGAGGTGAGTGGATTGCCTGAGCCCGCGGGTTCGAGACCCGCCTGGGCAGCGAGACCTCATCTCTACAATAAATAAAAAAATCAGCCGGGCGTGGTAGCGCATGCCTGTAATTCCGGCTACTCGGAAGGCTGAGGAGGAAGGATCGCCGGAGCCTGCACTCCAGTCTGGGCGACAGAGTGAGACTTCAACTCAAGAAAAAAAAAAAAAAAAAAAGAATGCTAATTTATAATCTAGAAAAAAACCCTAAATACTTAAGTACTCACAAATTCTCAGATTTTATAAACAATGTTAACATGTCTACATTTTAAGAAAACACATTTATCTTTAGTTGTACTTTCTAACATTTAGTAGTCTTAACTTCTACAAAACACCTATTTAATTGTGTATGATTTGTAAACATTTTACCTCTTAACTCGTCTGTTCATTATGATATGAATACCTCTGATATGAAGATACCTATCTTATAAAGTTACTGGAAAGTTTAAATGAAATAACATATGTAAAGACTCTGATAAAATGTATGGTATT
>NW_007210173.1:0-719 GCF_000164805.1 Carlito syrichta | reverse complement strand
CGGGTTTGAGACCCGCCTGAGCAGCGAGACCTCATCTCTACAATAAATAAAAAAAATCAGCCGGGCATGGTAGCGCATGCCTGTAATTCCAGCTACTTGGAAGTCTGAGGTGGAATGATCGCTGGAGCCCAGTAGGTCGAGGCTGTGGTGGCCGGGAGTGGCCACTGCACTCCAATCTGTGCGACAGAGTGAGATGCCACCTCAAAAGAGAAAAAGCCAGTAATAACATTCAATTATTTAGCAAACAGATAGTAAATGAAGACAGCAATCAGACAGTAAGATAAAGCAATAATTCAACAAACATTCGCACCAGTGAGGCCTTGGGACAGCCAGGCCAGGTAAGAAGTCCATGCAGGGTGTAGGCTTTGTGCTTTAGCAAGCAGCAGACATGGCTGCCTCTTGGGAAGTGCCACACTCAGCCTGCAGAGAGGGATGGAGAAGTGTCTGAACAATCCCTGGGCTGACAACTTGTAGTAGAGAATCACCCCCCCACCTTGGTTTATACAGCTTTCCTGTTGCATCCAGATTCAGCCCCAAAGGTTGATGTGGAGTGGACTACGAAGAAGCCAGACAGTGTGAGTTGGCTCCCAACCCCCTGCTCCATGACTGTTAGGTCCACGTGTGTGGCCAGACACAAGTGTGTCCACCCTGAAATAGTCCTCCTGTCAGTCAGGAAGCAGCCATAAAGCAGATGCATCCTCAGATGGGGGCACTTGGGA
>NW_007210172.1:0-772 GCF_000164805.1 Carlito syrichta | reverse complement strand
TTAAGTCCATTTGGTCAAGCATCGAATTAGTACCTGGATTTCCTTGTTGATTTTATTTATTTATTTATTTAGGCCTCAATGATCTGCCCAGGGTTGTTAGTAGAGTATTTAAATCCCCAACTGCAATAGTGTTAGAGTCAATATCCTTTTTTAGTTTGCTTAGAAACTGTTTTATAAGAGTTCGTGCTCCTATGTTGGGTGCATATATGTTTAGGATGAATATTTCTTGTTGATGGATTGAAACTTTTATCATTATGTAGTGACCTTCATATCTTTTTAAAGTTTTCATAGCTTCAAGGGTATTTTGTCTGATATTAAGATTGCAACTCCTTCTATCTTTTGCATCCTGTTCATCTGAAAATTTGTTTTCCATCTTCTTACTTTGAGTCTGCGAGTGTTCTTTCTGGTGAGATGAGTCTCTTGGAGATAGCAAATTATTTCAATTTGTTTTTATATCCAGTTTGTCATTCTATGTCTTTTCAGTGGTGTATTTAGTCCATTCTCATTCAGGCTAATTCTTGAGATATAAGAGTTTATCCCTTTCATGAAGTTCCTATAGAGTTTCTTGTTATTGTTGTTGTTTGTTGATTTGTTTGTTGACTTTCTTTGCATTTTGGGATTGATTTATGTGTATTTTTAGTCTTTTTCCTGCTTTCTTGGAAAGGGCATGGTCATTGTTTTTTCTTTCTTTCTTCTGTGTTTAATACTTTCTTCAGTGTTTCTTGCATAGCTGGTCTGGAGGTGGTATAAACTCTTAGGGAATGAATGTCTG
>NW_007210171.1:0-625 GCF_000164805.1 Carlito syrichta | reverse complement strand
GTCACTCCCACAGAGACACTTTCATTTTCGCCCTACTGAAGCCTGCACATCACCTTCTCCCCACCTGCATGACATTACGGGCCTGGGTGTGAGACTTTGGTAGGTGAACCATGGTGGAGATATACCCCAAACAGTAAGAAGATCTTGATTTGGGGAATGTGGATGTGACTGCAGCCACTGCAGGTCTCGGCCTTGCATCTTAACAGGCTCTCTCTGCCTTCCACATTGAAAATAAGCTGAGATGGGCCAGAGGAAGACACAAGTGCAGTTGGCAATATCCCATGGTGGACACTTATTTACAGATGAAGATAATGATGTGGAGTTAAACTGAGCGAATAAGCAGCTGGGGATAGAAATAAAAGGAGGACAGGAGATATTGCAATATTTGGGCTCAAGGGCAGGCGTGGGGAGTTCATTGAATGGGCTTGTGACCCTCTACACCCACTCACTGTCTCCCTCGGCGGGCTCATGCAAGGTAAAGAATGTACATAGAATCTGTATGTGTTGTTCTCTCACTGTGTGGAACTCCAGACTCCTCTATATCTAACGGCTAACTAGACTCCTGTACTTGGATGCGAAATGCACATGCCAAATTAACATCCCCCCAAATAATCCAACTTGCTCC
>NW_007210170.1:0-592 GCF_000164805.1 Carlito syrichta | reverse complement strand
TCATACACCTATGGATGAGTCACTGGCTGTGGGCTGACATCGGAAGAAGACATGACGCTTGAGCAGGGCAGTTTTTCAGCCCAAACACTTCCCAAGGACTGATGGCCAAGAGTCTTCTTCCATCAGCTTTTCCAGCAGGTGGGAGAGTAAACCCTTCCTTTGTGAAAGGCCTCTGGGGAGCACCACGGTAGACACCATAAGCAGCGTTCTCTGCTTCTGCTGGAGTCTGGGTCTTGCCTTCACCCTTTACTTATTTACACAAGAAGCTCTTGCCCTCCTCTAGGAATGCGTTTCCCTTCCCCTCTTTCCCATCCGACCCTTCGTCACCCCAGTATGTGGAGTAAATGCAATCACAGATTCTGTTGTTTGAAATATATTCCTTCCTCCCTGCCTTCCTCCTTCCTTCCTCATTTTCCTCATTTCCCTCCTGCAACTCTCATCGGGCAGATTCATAGCCTCGTGACAGCCAGCCTAGATGGCAAGCTAAATGGCAAGCTGATTTCTTCCTCTTTGGAGAGTTTCTGTTCTCCCCAGAGTGGCCACCTAAACCCGCTCCATCCTCTGCAAATACCATGGTGAATCCGCAGGGCAG
>NW_007210169.1:0-587 GCF_000164805.1 Carlito syrichta | reverse complement strand
TTAAAATAAAAAATAAGGAGAAGTAATAAAGCACTTAACCTGATTTTACTATTAAAAACTGTTCTCCAGGGGGAATTTTCTTTTCATAGAAATATTCTAGCAATACATGAAGAAGGAATGACAGAAATAAAATGCCATTGTTTTGTAATATCCTTATGAAATACAGAAGTCCCACCATTATCCATGGGGAATAAATTCTAAGACCCCCTCCCCCCCCAGTGGATGACTGAAACTTCAGACAGTGCCAAACCTGATTGCCATCATTTGGAACATTTTTCTATTCATATCTTCCAACCAAAAATTTAATGTCTTTTTTATTTTAAATAAGTACTTATGCACTGTGGCTATAACTTTTGCAGTTTGAAGTGCAACAGCAAACCTAACACAAATTTCTTTTTCCTTTACAGTTTCACAAGTAGAAGATATATTTCTACCCTAGACCTAGTAACCTCAGCATATGATAGTTTTTCTTTTGTTATTAAGTCAAGAACTTTCACCTTTTAACTTAAAGTAAACCCTTTCTGGCCTCTCTTTGGCAAATTTGAATTGCCAGCATCATTACTTTGCAGTTTGGTGATATTCCTAAG
>NW_007210168.1:0-763 GCF_000164805.1 Carlito syrichta | reverse complement strand
TGAAATCCAAAACACTGACATCAAATGTTGGAGAGGATATGAAGCAACAGCAACTTTCATTCATTGGTGGTAGGAGTACAAAATGACACAGTCACTCTGGATGACAATTTGACAAATTTTTATGAAACTAAACATACCTTTACCATATGATTCAGCAAACAATTATCCTCCTTGGTATTTACCCAAATGAACTGAAAACTTACATCCATACAAGAACCTGCACACAAATGTTTATAACAGCTTTATTCACAATTGCTAAAACTTGTCACCAAAAATGTCTTTCAATAGGTGAATAAAGGAGCTATGATACATCCATGCAATGAAATATCCAACAGTACAAATAAATGAGCACTGAAATCCTCAAAAGAACTGTAGGAACCTTAAATGCCTATTGGTAAGTGAAATAAGGTTAAATACTTTATGGCAACTGTGTGCCATGCTGAAAAGGTAAACCGATGGAAGTAGTGAAAAGATTAGTGGTTGCCAGAAGTTTATGAAAAGAGAATAATGGTTGAGCAGGTGGAGAAGAGGGGAGTTTTAGGACAGTGAATTATTCAATATGGTACTATAAATATGGATACATGTCATTATACATTTGTGACATCCCATCGAATGTATAATAACAATAGTGAACCCAATACAGATTATGAACTTCAGTGAATAACTGTGAATCAATATTTACCCATCAGTGGTAACAATGCAAAATACTAATACAATATGTTAATAATGGTGGAAAGTGTGTGCATGGGATAAGGCAGGGGAG
>NW_007210167.1:0-551 GCF_000164805.1 Carlito syrichta | reverse complement strand
CGGTTCCCATCGCCCCCTGGGTGGCAGCGTAGAGCTGCACATGGGCAAAGCGTGTCCCATGAGAGAACTCTTAGTTCAAACAGAGGCGCTCTGCACAGCCGAAGTCCAAATGAGAAGAAAACCGCGAGACTCAGACTCATGTGTTGCAGCATGCACTAAGTGAGAATAACATAGATAGCCCCTAAAGAGCGCTGCACATTTTGAAAAGCTCCTTCCCCGGGAAGATGCACATGCACAACAAGCCTCACAGAGGCCGTCTACGCTTATTCAGCAAGGCCAACGCGAGAGTGACTGCATTTCCCAGCCTAGAGAAACGCCAAGGGGAAAAACGATTCAGGGCTCAAACAGAAGGCAAGCACTGCTTTTCTACAAGTGAGTGTGTAGCACTCATTTCACTCTGTCTGACACCATTGACATGCTCATTCCTACATGTGAAGTATCGACATAACATGCTCGGCTATGCTCATTCAAGCCGTACCTTGAGAATCGTGTATTACACCGTACAGCACACAAGAATCAAACTACTGGAAAATACATCACAATGCAGTAAA
>NW_007210166.1:0-521 GCF_000164805.1 Carlito syrichta | reverse complement strand
TTTCAAACAGAGGCGCTCTGCACAGCCGAAGTCCAAATGAGAAGAAAACCGCGAAGACGCAGACTCATGTGTTTGCAGCATGCACCAAGTGAGAATAACATAGATAGCCCCTAAAGAGCGCTGCACATTTTGAAAAGCTCCTTCCCCGGGAAGATGCACATGCACAACAAGCCTCACAGAGGCCGTCTACGCTTATTCAGCAAGGCCAACGCGAGAGTGACTGCATTTCCTAGCCTAGAGAAAGGCCAAGGGGTAAAAGGTTTCAGGGCTCAAACAGAAGGCAAGCACTGCGTTTCTACAAGTGAGTGTGTAGCACTCATTTCACTCAGTCTGACACCATTGACATGCTCATTCCTACATGTGAAGTATGGACATAACATGCTCGGCTATGCTCATTCAAGCCGTACCTTGAGAATCGTGTATTACACCGTACAGCACACAAGAATCAAACTACTGGAAAAACATCACAATGCAGTAAACATTTGACACAGCATTCCCAAGCTGATGCACACTCACAGCCA
>NW_007210165.1:0-710 GCF_000164805.1 Carlito syrichta | reverse complement strand
CAGGGAGACTGCCCAAAGAATGGGAAAAACTATTTCTCCAACTCTATATCTGACTAAGGCATAACATCTAGGATTTACAAGAAACTCAAACGCTTGGAAAAAAACAGGCAAGCAGTCCCTTTAAAATGTGGGCAGGCCGGGCTCGGTGGCTCAGCCTGTAATCCCGCGCCTTTGGGAGGCTGAGGTGAGTGGATTGCCTGAGCCCGCGGGTTCGAGACCCGCCTAGGCAGTGAGACCTCATCTCTACAATAAATCAAAAAATCAGCCGGGCGTGGTAGCGTGCGCCTGTAGTTCCAGCCACTTGGAAAGCTGAGGTAGAAGGATCACCGGAGCCCGGCAGGTCGAGGTTGCGGTGGCCAGGAGCAGCCACTGCATTCCAGTCTGGGTGACAGAGTGAGACTCCAACTCAAAAAAAAAAAAAAATGTGGGCAAAATACATGATTGGACCCTTTTCATAATAAGAGGTATGGGCAGACAGCAGACACATGTAAATGTGCTCATCCTCACTCATCATCAAAGGAATACAAGTGAAAACCACATTGAAATACCACATACCCCCTGTAAGAATGGCCATCATTAATAAAACAAACAACAGCAGATGTAGGTAAGGATTTGGAAAAAATGCTTCTACACTGAAGGTGGACTAAAAAGTAGAGCAACATCTTTGGGAAACGGTGTGGCCGTTTCTAAAGGGACAAGAAATTGACCTA
>NW_007210164.1:0-781 GCF_000164805.1 Carlito syrichta | reverse complement strand
AAGTTTGTTCCAATGTGGTCTCTGTTTCTCTTTCTGCCTCAGGGAGTCCGATTACTCTTAGGTTAGGCCTCTTGAGGTAGTCACTCATCTATTGAAGGTTTTGTTCTGTCTTTTTGAGCTTATTTTCTGTGTTTTAAAGAGTTTGGGTTATTTCTATATTTTGGTCCTCAAGCTCTGAGATTCTTTCTTCTGCTTGGGTAATTCTGCTTTCCATGCTTATCAGTTTGTTATTTATTTTATTCACAGTATTCTTTATTACTGTTATCTCAGATATCAGCTCCATCGTAGTTTCTTCTTGTGTCTCCTCAATACTTTTTAATCTCTCCATTATTGTTTTGATATCTACATTTGCACTTTGAGACCCTTCATTCTGGGGAATTTTCATTGTTTGCATTACAAAGTCAATTTTCTCAGTGTCTACTCTCCCAGGCGTCTGGGAGAGACCCATACTCTTCTTTGGTTTTTCTTCATTTTTGTAGATTTTTCTCTCTCTCCCCCTTTCCCTCCCCATCTTCAGTTCTGTTTTTGAGGGAAGGTGGGGTTTCTTTTATTTCTCTTCTGCAATGACCTGTTCTTCCTTATGAGGGTCTTCTGGCTTTGTTCACTTTTCCCTCTGCTTTACATTCTGTCTATTCAGAAGTATGAAGTCTTGGTCCGTTCAGAGAATCTCACCAGTTCACCTATGCTGTCGACATCTTGCTCCAAATCCTCTCCAGAAGCTCTTAATTATAGCTTAAACCAATTCCTAAAGAATGTGGCCTGGTCCAAAGATCATGCTGGG
>NW_007210163.1:0-728 GCF_000164805.1 Carlito syrichta | reverse complement strand
AAAGACCTTTACAATGAAAATTACAAAACACTGCTCAAAGAAATCAAAGCTGACATGAACAAGTGGAAAAATATCCCATGCTCATGGATCGGAAGAACCAACATTGTGAAGATGTCCATCTTACCTAAGGCAATCTACAAATTCAATGCAATACCCATTAAATTACCAACAACATTCTTCTCAGACCTAGAAAACACAACACAGGAATTCATATGGAAACACAAACATCCAAGAATAGCCAGAACAATCCTCAGCAAAAAAAAAACAAAGCAGGTGGTATCACAATACCAGATTTCAAACTTTACTATAAAGCTACAATCATCAAAACAGCTTGGTATTGGTACAGGAACAGGCATATAGATCAATGGAACAGAATTGAGATTCCAGAAGCAAAACCTCAATTTCTCAACCAACTCATCTTCGACAAAGCCCCCACCACCTACCAATGGGGAGAGGAGAACCTATTCAGTAAATGGTGCTGGGAAAATTGGCTGACCACATGCAGAAGATTGAAACAGGACCCCTATCTATCCCCATGCACAAAGGTTAACTCCAAATGGATCAGAGACCTAAATGTAAAACCTCAAACCATAAGACCCTTAGAAAAGGAAGGAATACTCTCATGGAAATCGGAACTGGCATCCAATTCCTGTACAAACCCTAACCCACAGGACTTAGAGAGAGATAGACAAATGGGACCTTATTAACTGACAGCTTCTGCAAGCCAA
>NW_007210162.1:0-741 GCF_000164805.1 Carlito syrichta | reverse complement strand
AGAGCTCGAAAGCCAACTGGCAATGTAGGTAGCTGGCTAGTTAAGTCAGCTAGATAGCTACCTGGCTAGCTACTGATGTCAGTGAGTTAAATCAGCTGAATAGCCAACTGGGTAGCTGTTTAAGTCAGCTAGTTTAGTCAGCTGTCTAGCCAGCTGGCTAGGTAGGTAGCTAGCTAGATAAGTCAGCTTGCTAGCCAGCAGGCTAGTTGTTCAAGTCAGATAGTTAAGTCACAAACTTGCCTGCTGGCTAGGTAGGTAGCTAGCTAGTTAAGTGAGCTGGCTAGACAGCTAGGTAGGTAGCTAAATTCAGCTAGGTAATTCAGCTGGCTAGCAGGTGGCTAGATAGGTAGCCAGCTATTTAAGGCAGCTGTCTAGCCAGCTGACTTGCTGGTTAAGTCAGTTAGTTAAGCCACCTGGCAACCAGCTGGCTAGTTAGTTGTCAGCTCGTTAAGTCAGTTGGCTATCCAGCTGGTTAGCTTGTTAAAAAGTTAGTTAAGTCAGGTGGCTAGTCACCTGGATAGCTAGTTATTTCAGTCAGTTAAGACAGCTGGTTAGATAGAAAGCTAGATATATAAGTCAGTCAGTCATGTCAGGTAGCTAGCTAGTAAAGTCAGCTAGTTAAGCCAGCTGGCTAGCTTGTTAAGTTAGCGAGTTGAGTCAACTGGCTAGTCAGCTGCCTAGCAAGGTATCTAGCTATTTAAGTCAGCTGGCCAGGCCAGTTAGCTTGGTAGTTAAACAACC
>NW_007210161.1:0-518 GCF_000164805.1 Carlito syrichta | reverse complement strand
CAACAAGGGTGCATGAACGAAGCATATTTGTATACCTAACCCTAAACTGTACCCCACAATATCAAAATAAAAAATACTGATAAATAAATAAATAAATAGATAAATAAATAAATAAAATGGAATTATCTCACCGGGTATGGTGGCTCACACCTATAATCCCAGCATTTTGGGAGATGGAGGCAAGAGGATTGCCTGAGTCCACAGGTTCTAGACCAGCCTGGGCAACATGGAGGAATCTCATCTCTATAATAAATAAAAAAATTAGCTGGGCATGGAGGCATGCACCTATAGTTCCAGCTACCTGAAAGGCTGAGACAGAAGGATAGCCTAAGCCTGGCAGGTCAAGGCCACAGTGGCCATGAGTGTGTCACTGCACTCCAGCCTGGGTGACAGAGCAAGACTCCAACTCAAAAATAAAAATAAATAAATAAAGATAAATAAAAAATAAAAATGGAATTTTCATATTATCCAGCAACCCCAATTCTGGGTATGTATCCAAAAGATGCGACTCAGGATCT
>NW_007210160.1:0-683 GCF_000164805.1 Carlito syrichta | reverse complement strand
TCATCTTGGCATAAGCCATTAAAATGGTTACAGTACTTGGCATTAAAAAAATAAAAACACTCAGGTCACCTCACACTCAGATATAGCACAGAAAAATGCTTTGACACATACCATGTGTTCTGATTCTTGGCTCAGAAAATATAATCATTGAAACTATGGTTAGAAGATAAATGGAAGATTTTATTTCTTATCGTATGTCTGATTTAGTTTTCATTACAGTTCTAGGAGCTTTATCCGAGTTGCTGAATTGTCCTTTCATTTGAATCTAATTTACATACTCATTGGATACTTAAAGGTTAAATATATACCACTTAATGGATCTTTTTTTAATGTGAAACAACAAAAATCACTTGATTTTTTTTTTTTTTAAACCTGTTATGTGCTTATATCTGTGACATATGCCTCATGAAATCAGTTGTTCTAGAATCAGTCCTGATAACACAGTATAATTCAGCAGAAGCATAATTCCTATTTGGGGACTTGACATAAAATCTATTCCAGGGAAACTGATAATATAAGATTTTTCAGTTACAGCAGAAATAACATATGTTTGACACTAACCTTAGTCTTTCCACTGGGAGAACTAATTGATAATTGTGTAAGATTGAAAATTAATCCTGTGTTAATCTCACTTGTATCTATCCTAACATTAGTTCCAATTTTGGAAAATAATAGAAAGTAAG
>NW_007210159.1:0-575 GCF_000164805.1 Carlito syrichta | reverse complement strand
GGCCCAGCCCAAGGCTGTGGACCTCAACTCCGCCTGAGAGCCTCACCCGCCCGCGTGGCAGCCGCTTTCTTCCCGTTCTGGACCTCCTCCCTGCCGACCGCTGCTGCCGCTCTCCTTCCCTCTCCCCTCCTACTCTGGTGCCTCGTCTCTGTCTTCCCTGTGGCTGCTCTTTTCCTTCTGTGCAGAGGCGGGGGTCCCAGGTAGGGGGGCCTGTGATGGGCCTGGGTCCAGCCAGCAGCCGTGTCCGCCTGTACCCAGGACCCGAGGGACGGGAGCAAACTGGGGCCTGGAGTTGCGGCAGCTCCCAGCCTGGCCTGTCCTGCCTGGTCCCTCCTTGCAGAAGGCCAGATGTCACATACTGTCCCGTGGGAGCCTCCACCCCAGCACGGCCCCACTGTGGGCACTTGGGGTACCGACGCCCAGGGTAACCCGGCTGAGCCCCAGGGCTAGGGCATCCGGCAGAGTCCCCTGGGGCGTCACCTCAATCCCTCACCACTCACTCAACCAAGTCATGGCCCTGTGCCCCGACTGAGCAGTAAGCCTTGCCACGTCCACCCGTGAGCCACCTGGAGGGA
>NW_007210158.1:0-385 GCF_000164805.1 Carlito syrichta | reverse complement strand
GCTGAAAAGTTTTCTCTTTTGACACGGGCGTCTCACACGGAATACAATGGCTCTGCGGGTTCATTTGCCAACGAGGCCCGAGAGCCATTGTTTGCTTTCCGGAAAACAACAGTCTTCCATGGGAGACATTCCTCAAAACGGCACGTCACTGAATGGGCGGGGCAACAAGTATTATACTGGCTTGGTCTTTGGCGTGACACCTGATTCTCCCTGTTTTTCAGCGTATGTGATCCTACATTGAGTGCATAGGCCTAGCAGAGCTGTATTCAACGTTTCCTGTATACAAAGTGCACAACTCCATGGTGCCACACTGAGCGACGTGACCGGTTCGCTGTCATCTTTGGGAAAGCATGATTTGTTCACCTATTGAATTCTAAAGTGTTTT
>NW_007210157.1:0-616 GCF_000164805.1 Carlito syrichta | reverse complement strand
GGAAAACAACAGTCTTTCATGGGAGACATTCCTCAAAACGGCACGTCACTGAATGGGCGGGGCAACAAGTATTATACTGGCTTGGTCTTTGGCGTGACACCTGATTCTCCCTGTTTTTCAGCGTATGTGATCCTACATTGAGTGCATAGGCCTAGCAGAGCTGTATTCAACGTTTCCTGTATACAAAGTGCACAACTCCATGGTGCCACACTGAGCGACGTGACCGGTTCGCTGTCATCTTTGGGAAAGCATGATTTGTTCACCTATTGAATTCTAAAGTGTTTTTGATTTGACCTGTCCGTCTCCTATCCAAAGCCATTGCTCTTCCGTTGGCATTTACGAGGAAGAGCTGACAGGCTTGGCTTGCTGGCTGGGAGTGTGCATCAGCTTGGGACATGCCGCGTCAAAGGTTTACTGCATTGTGATGTGTTTTCCAGTAGTTTGATTCCTGTGTGCTGTACGGTGGAATACACGATTCTCAAGGTACGGCTTGAATGAGCATAGCCGAGCATGTTATGTCGATACTTCACATGTAGGAATGAGCATGTCAATGGTGTCAGACTGAGTGAAATGAGTGCTCCACACTCACTTGTAGAAAAGCACTGCTTGCCTTCTG
>NW_007210156.1:0-749 GCF_000164805.1 Carlito syrichta | reverse complement strand
GCATGCTTCATTCAGCGGAGAATGCTGAAAAAGTTTTCTCTTTTGACACGGGCGTCTCACACGGAATACAATGGCTCTGCGGGTTCATTTGCCAACGAGGCCCGAGAGCCATTGTTTGCTTTCCGGAAAACAACAGTCTTTCCATGGGAGACATTCCTCAAAACGGCACGTCACTGAATGGGGGGGGCAACAAGTATTATACTGGCTTGGTCTTTGGCGTGACACCTGATTCTCCCTGTTTTTCAGCGTATGTGATCCTACATTGAGTGCATAGGCCTAGCAGAGCTGTATTCAACGTTTCCTGTATACAAAGTGCACAACTCCATGGTGCCACACTGAGCGACGTGACCGGTTCGCTGTCATCTTTGGGAAAGCATGATTTGTTCACCTATTGAATTCTAAAGTGTTTTTGATTTGACCTGTCCGTCTCCTATCCAAAGCCATTGCTCTTCCGTTGGCATTTACGAGGAAGAGCTGACAGGCTTGGCTTGCTGGCTGGGAGTGTGCATCAGCTTGGGACATGCCGCGTCAAAGGTTTACTGCATTGTGATGTGTTTTCCAGTAGTTTGATTCCTGTGTGCTGTACGGTGTAATACACGATTCTCAAGGTACGGCTTGAATGAGCATAGCCGAGCATGTTATGTCGATACTTCACATGTAGGAATGAGCATGTCAATGGTGTCAGACTGAGTGAAATGAGTGCTCCACACTCACTTGTAGAAAAGCACTGCTTGCCTTCTGCTGAGCCC
>NW_007210155.1:0-762 GCF_000164805.1 Carlito syrichta | reverse complement strand
TAGCCAAGCATGCTTCATCAGCGAGAATGGTGAAAAGTTTTCTCTTTTTGACACGGGCGTCTCACACGGAATACAATGGCTCTGCGGCTTCATTTGCCAGCGAGGCCCGAGAGCCATTGTTTGCTTTCCGGAAAACAAGAGTCTTTCCATGGGAGACATTCCTCAAAACGGCACGTCACTGAATGGGGGGGGGCAACAAGTATTATACTGGCTTGGTCTGTGGCGTGACACCTGATTCTCCCTGTTTTTCAGCGTATATGATCCTACATTGAGTGCATAGGCCTAGCAGAGCTGTATTCAACGTTTCCTGTATACAAAGTGCACAACTCCATGGTGCCACACTGAGCGACGTGACCGGTTCGCTGTCATCTTTGGGAAAGCATGATTTGTTCACCTATCGAATTCTAAAGTGTTTTTGATTTGACCTGTCCGTCTCCTATCCAAAGCCATTGCTCTTCCGTCGGCATTTACGAGGAAGAGCTGACAGGCTTGGCTTGCTGGCTGTGAGTGTGCATCAGCTTGGGAAATGCCGCGTCAAAGGTTTACTGCATTGTGATGTGTTTTCCAGTAGTTTGATTCCTGGGTGCTGTACGGTGTAATACACGATTCTCAAGGTACGGCTTGAATGAGCATAGCCGAGCATGTTATGTCGATACTTCACATGTAGGAATGAGCATGTCAATGGTGTCAGACTGAGTGAAATGAGTGCTCCACACTCACTTGTAGAAAAGCACTGCTTGCCTTCTGCTTGAGCCCTAAAAC
>NW_007210154.1:0-363 GCF_000164805.1 Carlito syrichta | reverse complement strand
GCCCGAGAGCCGTTGTTTGCTTTCCGGAAAACAACAGTCTTCCATGGGAGACATTCCTCAAAATGGCACGTCACTGAATGGGGGGGCAACAAGTATTATAGTGGCTTGGTCTTTGGCGTGACGCCTGATTCTCCCTGTTTTTCACCGTGTATTATCCTACATTGAATGCAAAGGCCTATCAGAGCTGTATGCAACGTTTCCTGTATACAAAGTGCACAACTCCATGGTGCCACACTGACCGACATGACCGGTTCGCTGTCATCTTTGGGAAAGCATGATTTGTTCAACTACTGAATTCTAAAGTGTTTTTGATTTGACCTGTCCGTCTCCTATCCAAAGCCATTGCTCTTCCGTTGGCATTTA
>NW_007210153.1:0-731 GCF_000164805.1 Carlito syrichta | reverse complement strand
CATTTGCCAACGAGGCCGAGAGCATTGTTTGCTTTCCGGAAAACAACAGTCTTCCATGGGAGACATTCCTCAAAACGGCACGTCACTGAATGGGGGGGCAACAAGTATTATAGTGGCTTGGTCTTTGGCGTGACGCATGATTCTCCCTGTTTTTCAGCGTGTATTATCTACATTGAATGCAAAGGCCTAGCAGAGCTGTATGCAACGTTTCCTGTATACAAAGTGCACAACTCCATGGTGCCACACTGAGCAACATGACCGGTTCGCTGTCATCTTTGGGAAAGCATGATTTGTTCACCTACTGAATTCTAAAGTGTTTTTGATTTGACCTGTCCGTCTCCTATCCAAAGCCATTGCTCGTCCGTTGGCATTTACGAGGAAGAGCTGACAGGCTTGGCTTGCTGGCTGTGAGTGTCCTTCAGCTTGGGAAATGCTGTGTCAAATGTTGACTGCATTGTGATATATTTTCCAGTCGTTTGATTCTTGTGTGCTGTACGGTGTAATACACGATTCTCAAGGTACGGCTTGAATGAGCATAGCCGAGCATGTTATGTCGATACTTCACATGTAGGAATGAGCATGTCAATGGTGTCAGACTGAGTGAAATGAGTGCTACACACTCACTTGTAGAAAAGCAGTGCTTGCCTTCTGTTTGAGCCCTGAAACGTTTTACCCCTTGGCGTTTCTCTAGGCTAGGAAATGCAGTCACTCTCGCGTTGGCCTTGCTGAAT
>NW_007210152.1:0-719 GCF_000164805.1 Carlito syrichta | reverse complement strand
TCCAAATGATAAGAAAACCGCGAGACTCAGACTCATGTGTTGCAGCATGCACCAAGTGAGAATAACATAAATAGCCCCTAAATAGCGCTGCACATTTTGAAAAGCTCCTTCCCCGGGAAGATGCACATGCACAACAAGCCTCACAGAGGCCGTCTACGCTTATTCAACAAGGCCAACGCGAGAGTGACTGCATTTCCTATCCTATAGAAACGCCAAGGGGTAAAACGATTCAGGGCTCAAACAGAAGGCAAGCACTGCTTTTCTACAAGTGAGTGTGTAGCACTCATTTCACTCAGTCTGACACCATTGACATGCTCATTCCTACATGTGAAGTATCGACATAACATGCTCGGCTATGCTCATTCAAGCCGTACCTTGATAATCGTGTATTACACCGTACAGCACACAAGAATCAAACTACTGGAAAATACATCACAATGCAGTAAACATTTGACACAGCATTCCCCAAGCTGATGCACACTCACAGCCAGCAAGCCAAGCCTGTCAGCTCTTCCTCGTAAATGCCAACGGAAGATCAATGGCTTTGGATAGGAGACGGACAGGTCAAATCAAAAACACTTTAGAATTCAGTATGTGAACAAATCATGCTTTCCCAAAGATGACAGCGAACCGGTCATGTCGCTCAGTGTGGCACCATGGTAGTTGTGCACTTTGTATACTGGAAACGTTGCATACATCTCTGCTAGGCCTTTGCATTC
>NW_007210151.1:0-724 GCF_000164805.1 Carlito syrichta | reverse complement strand
AGAAAACCGCGAGACTCAGACTCAGGTGTTGCAGCATGCACCAAGTGAGAATAACATAGATAGCCCCTAAAGAGCGCTGCACATTTTGAAAAGCTCCTTCCCCGGGAAGATGCACATGCACAACAAGGCTCACAGAGGCCGTCTCCGCTTATTCAGCAAGGCCAACGCGAGAGTGACTGCATTTCCTAGCCTAGAGAAACGCCAAGGGGTAAAACGTTTCAGGGCTCAAACAGACGGCAAGCACTGCTTTTCTACAAGTGAGTGTGTAGCACTCATTTCACTCAGTCTGACACCATTGACATGCTCATTCCTACATGTGAAGTATCGACATAACATGCTCGGCTATGCTCATTCAAGCCTTACCTTGAGAATCGTGTATTACACCGTACAGCACACAAGAATCAAACGACTGGAAAATACATCACAATGCAGTCAACATTTGACACAGCATTTCCCAAGCTGATGCACACTCACAGCCAGCAAGCCAAGCCAGTCAGCTCTTCCTCGTAAATGCCAACGGAAGAGCAATGGCTTTGGATAGGAGACGGACAGGTCAAATCAAAAACACTTTAGAATTCAGTATGTGAACAAATCATGCTTTCCCAAAGATGACAGCGAACCGGTCATGTCGCTCAGTTGTGGCACCATGGAGTTGTGCACTTTGTATACAGGAAACGTTGCATCCAGCTCTTGCTAGGGCCTTTGCATTCAATGTAGGATAATA
>NW_007210150.1:0-455 GCF_000164805.1 Carlito syrichta | reverse complement strand
TGGTGCTCATCATCCTTGCCACTTGAGAGGCTGAGACGGGGGTATCACTGGAACTGCAAATTCAAGGCTGGCGGTGAAGGATGGTGGTGTCCCTGGGCCTCAGATTGGCCAGAGAACCAGACCCTATCTCCAAAAACATCAGAATCGTACAGAGATTCTCAACTGTATGTTGTGTGTTCAAAGGGCGACTGACTTTAGAGCCAGAAAAAATGGAACTGGGTGTAAAGAATTGTTGCTGGGTGAGGGATGTTTCCACGGCCTTTCTTGGTGTAATGTCCTCATTGCTGGGTCAGAGGGCTAGCCTGCCTGGAGCACATTTCTCACCTCAGAGATGAGAAGCAGCGGGAACCCGGCAAGGTATCCTCGCAAACTCCTACACCAAAGAAGTGGCAGCCATTGGGTTGGGGTTTGGGCTGAAAGGTGCCAAGTTTGGAGGACCCTTGTACATGGGGGGC
>NW_007210149.1:0-397 GCF_000164805.1 Carlito syrichta | reverse complement strand
GTGGTCAGCTCAATCGTGGAGGATTGGCTAGCTTGACTCGGGCTGACCTTGGCCCACTAGCTGGGGAAGTTGCAGAGACATTTGGAAACTTTAGGTGATTTTCCCCTGGCACCTGATTGGTTGTTGCTAAGTGGAAAGTGGGTCAAGGGAAGGGGTTGAAGCTTGAACTGGAGCTTTGCAGTTTTTCCCATAACTGAAACTTTAAACAGCTACAGGTTATATTTTAAAGCGGAAAACTAAAATGGCTGTGCTATTGTCCACAAGCCGATTACATATTTATTGGGTTATAGCATGCTTTTAACCTAAGTTTATGGTATACTCTATTACGGTTCTCTCATTCCCCCCCTTCTCATGAGGGTAAAGTGAATCCAATCTTGGATTCTTTTAACATGCTGAG
>NW_007210148.1:0-388 GCF_000164805.1 Carlito syrichta | reverse complement strand
AAGTGCTGAGTTTACAGGCGTGAGCCACCGTTCCGGCCTCAAAATGTTTTAATTGCATATAGAAACTACCAATTTTTCTTTAATGCATTCAAGTTCTATGTTGAAAAATTGACTTTGGTAATAAAAATATGATTTCGGTAGAAAAGCGATATAGTCTTAAGTTCATTTTCCGTTTATTTGGACGGAGTCTGCAAGGAGGGAACACCAGGCCAAAGCCCCAGGGCGTCCTGGCTCATGGGAGGTCTGGCCCTGTTGGGACAGGAGACCATGGGGCCCTATTTACTGATACACCTTTTCAAGCATCTGGTCACAAAGGTAATTATGAACTCCTACCTCCTTTTGTTTTGCAGGCCGAGGGAAACTATATATTCATGGCAGATGGGTGAGA
>NW_007210147.1:0-461 GCF_000164805.1 Carlito syrichta | reverse complement strand
TCCCATTCACAATAGCCACACACACAAAAAAAGAAAAGAAATAACTTGGCATTGTCCTAACCTGAGACGCGAAAGACCTTTACAACAAAAACTACAAAACAAATGGAAAATATTCCATGCTCATGGACTGGAAGAATCAACATTGTTAAGATGTCCATCCTACCCAAGGCAATCTACAGATTTAACACAATACCCATTAAATTGCCAGCAGCATTCTTCTCAGACCTGGAATCGACAACAGGAATTCACATGGAAACACAAACGATCACCAACAGCCAAAACAATCCTTTGTAAAAAAACAAAGCAGGAGGTATCACACTCCCAGACTTTAAACTTTATTATAAAGCTATAATAATCAAAACAGCCTGGTATTGGTACAAGAACAGGCATACAGATCAATAGAATAGGATACAGATTCCAGAAGCAAATCCTGAATTTCTCAACCAACTCATCTTGGCAAA
>NW_007210146.1:0-560 GCF_000164805.1 Carlito syrichta | reverse complement strand
GCTTTGTCAAAGACAAGTTGGTTGAAAATTGAGGCTTTTTCTCTGGAATCTATATCCTGTTTCTTTGATCCATACGCCTGTACTTGTACCAATATCAGGCTGTTGTGATTATTGTAACCTTATAGTAAAGTTAGAAGTCTGGAAGTGCGATACCTCATGCTATGTTTATTTTGCTAAGGATTGTTTTTTTGGCTATTCGTGGTCGTTTATGTTTCCATATTAATTTCTGTATTGTCATTCCCAGGTCTGAGAAGAATGATGTTGGTAATTTAATGGGTATTGCGTTGAATCTGTAGATTGCCTTTGGAAGGATGAACATCTTAACAAAGTCGATTCTTCCTATCCATGAGCATGGAATATTCATCTATTTGTTTGTGTCTTCTTGGATTTCTTTGAGCAGTATTTTGTAGTTCTCATTGTATAGTCTTTCACTTCTCTGGTTAGGAAGATGCCAAGGTATTTCATTTTTGTGTGTGGCTATTTGTGAATGGGATTGCACTTTTTTATTTGGCTCTCTGCCTGCTTGATGCTGGTGTATAAGAATGCAACTGTCTTTGCAC
>NW_007210145.1:0-772 GCF_000164805.1 Carlito syrichta | reverse complement strand
TCAAAGGATTTCTATCAAAGTATACATATACTTCATGCATAAAATACCAGCCCTCTGACTTAGATCAAAATACCACTGCCTGTGAGATACTCTTCTCTGCATTCGTGATTAGTGTCAAGACACTGTGCTTCATTTATACTATTAAATGAGTATTTTTTCTTCACAACAGTGCTAGAAATCAAATTCATGGATTCCCTCATATTCTTCCTTTTGGGTTATAGTTCTAACATATACATGTGAACAATATATTGTTTATGCTGATTATAGAGATGTGTACATGCATGTATGTACACATATGTACTAATACATTTATTCATATCCATATCCGTCAAGCATACTTAAGCATAATTTATACACTTCACATAGGTGATACATTCTATGCATATAAGCTGCAAGAGAGAGAGTAAGTGTTAAAGGGAGATTCAAAAATGTTCAACAATGGAAATAAGATGTGAAATCAATACAGTTAACGGCTTCAGTCTTCCATTTCATTACGTTTTAGTATGTCATTCAAGAAACATAATGGGCTTAACTGCTCATCATTTCCAAGGTGTCTTTAATATTATTCACTGATCCCCTCAGTTGGACAATAATTTTGAGGCAAGCTGCATCTAATTTCTCCCCATCTCCATTCAAGTTGCCTATTTCTTCAAAGAATGGAAAGATTTCAGGATAGATGCATAATCTATGCAAGTAACTCATCAATCAATGTCAGCCTAACCAACTATCTTTTTAAATTTCAACATTGCATTACAGTGAAAATTCATTATAA
>NW_007210144.1:0-349 GCF_000164805.1 Carlito syrichta | reverse complement strand
AGTAATCAGTTGTGGACTTGGTCTCTTGATATAACCACACATCTCTTGTAGGCTTTGTTCTTTCTTTCTGAGCCTTCTTTCTATGTTTTTTTTTTTTTTTAACCGAGCAGGTTAATTACATTTTCTTGTCTTCAAGCTCTGAGATTCTTCCTTCAACTAGATTAATTCTGCTTTCCATACTTGTCATCTTGTTATTTATTTCCTGGATAAAATTTTTTATTGCCAGAATCTCTGTTACAAGTTCTTTCAGTGTTGCTTCTTGTCTTTCTTGAGTCTTATTCACTCTTTCCAACCATTCCCTGATCCCTGTTGTATTCTGGGGCCAGTCGTTGGTGACTTCCATAGTTGA
>NW_007210143.1:0-630 GCF_000164805.1 Carlito syrichta | reverse complement strand
AAGGCCACTCCCACCAGCAATCCACAGTCTCATGCTTTCCTGACAGGAGAAGGTGTCAAGAAAGAGCAATTCAGAATTCCCCCGGGTCACACATAATGCCTTCCCACAAGTAACTGTGAATGTCTCAGATCCCTCATTGTGGCACAGGGGAGATGAGCATTCCCGCATGGGAGAGGTTGACAAGCCGCACGCCAAAGCAGTCACCCTGTAGAGCGTAAGATACACGAAAGGGAACAAGTGGGAAGGAGGAATGACAGCACGCACACTCAGTGCCAGAACCTCACAGTGCAGCACACTTCTCACACAGCTCTTTCCAAGGGAGACGGACATTCAAAACAAGCACCACCAAGGCAGTCAGCTCTTTTCCGTCAATGCGTTTGGCAGAGCAATTGTGTATCCTCCCACACAAAAATTTGAAACGGAGAAACATTTCAGAATGCACCCAGGGAATTCACCAAGTAATGCCTTCTTGCTCCACTGGGGGTTCCCATCGCCCCCTGGGTGGCAGCGTAGAGCTGCACATGGGCAAAGCGTGTCCCATGAGAGAACTCTTAATTCAAACAGAGGCGCTCTGCACAGCCGAAGTCCAAATGAGAAGAAAACCGCGAGACTCAGACTCATGTGTTGCAG
>NW_007210142.1:0-610 GCF_000164805.1 Carlito syrichta | reverse complement strand
TCATTGCTTTGCATGACAGGAGAAGGTGTCATGAAAGAGCAATTCAGAATTCCCCCGGGTCACACATAATGCGTTCCCACAAGTAACTGTGAATGTCTCAGATCCCTCATTGTGGCACAGGGGAGATGAGCATTCCCGCATGGGAGAGGTTGACAAGCCGCACGCCAAAGCCGTCACCCTGTAGAGCGTAAGATACACGAAAGGGAACAAGTGGGAAGGAGGAATGACAGCACGCACACTCAGTGCCAGAACCTCACAGTGCAGCACACTTCTCACACAGCACTTTCCAAGGGAGACGGACATTCAAAACAAGCACCACCAAGGCAGTCAGCTCTTTTCCGTCAATGCGTTTGGCAGAGCAATTGTGTATCCTCCCACACAAAAATTTGAAAGGGAGAAACATTTCAGAATGCACCCAGGGAATTCACCAAGTAATGCCTTCTTGCTCCACTGTGGGGTTCCCATCGCCCCCTGGGTGGCAGCGTAGAGCTGCACATGGGCAAAGCGTGTCCCATGAGAGAACTCTTAGTTCAAACAGAGGCGCTCTGCACAGCCGAAGTCCAAATGAGAAGAAAACCGCGAGACTCAGACTCATGTGTTGCAGCATGCA
>NW_007210141.1:0-641 GCF_000164805.1 Carlito syrichta | reverse complement strand
TCCCCACCAGCAATCCACAGTCTCATTGCTTTCCTTGACAGGAGAAGGTGTCAAGAAAGAGCAATTCAGAATTCCCCCGGGTCACACATAATGCCTTCCCACAAGTAACTGTGAATGTCTCAGATCCCTCATTGTGGCACAGGGGAGATGAGCATTCCCGCATGGGAGAGGTTGACAAGCCGCACGCAAAAGCAGTCACCCTGTAGAGCGTAAGATACACGAAAGGGAACAAGTGGGAAGGAGGAATGACAGCACGCACACTCAGTGCCAGAACCTCACAGTGCAGCACACTTCTCACACAGCACTTTCCAAGGGAGACGGACATTCAAAACAGGCACCACCAAGGCAGTCAGCTCTTTTCCGTCAATGCGTTTGGCAGAGCAATTGTGTATCCTCCCACACAAAAATTGGAAAGGGAGAAACATTTCAGAATGCACCCAGGGAATTCACCAAGTAATGCCTTCTTGCTCCACTGTGGGGTTCCCATCGCCCCCTGGGTGGCAGCGTAGAGCTGCACATGGGCAAAGCGTGTCCCATGAGAGAACTCTTAGTTCAAACAGAGGCGCTCTGCACAGCCGAAGTCCAAATGAGAAGAAAACCGCGAGACTCAGACTCATGTGTTGCAGCATGCACCAAGTGAG
>NW_007210140.1:0-675 GCF_000164805.1 Carlito syrichta | reverse complement strand
TGACAGGAGAAGGTGTCAAGAAAGAGCAATTCATAATTCCCCCGGGTCACACATAATGCCTTCCCACAAGTAACTGTGAATGTCTCAGATCCCTCATTGTGGCACAGGGGAGATGAGCATTCCCGCATGGGAGAGGTTGACAAGCCGCACGCCAAAGCAGTCACCCTGCAGAGCGTAAGATACACGAAAGGGAACAAGTGGGAAGGAGGAATGACAGCACGCACACTCAGTGCCAGAACCTCACAGTGCAGCATACTTCTCACACAGCACTTTCCAAGGGAGACGGACATTCAAAACAAGCACCACCAAGGCAGTCAGCTCTTTTCCGTCAATGCGTTTGGCAGAGCAATTGTGTATCCTCCCACACAAAAATTTGAAAGGGAGAAACATTTCAGAATGCACCCAGGGAATTCACCAAGTAATGCCTTCTTTGCTCCACTGTGGGGTTCCCATCGCCCCCTGGGTGGCAGCGTAGAGCTGCACATGGGCATGCGTGTCCCATGAGATAACTCTTAGTTCATACAGAGGCGCTCTGCACTGCCGAATTCCAAATGAGAATAAAACCGCGAGACTCAGACTCAGGTTGTTGCAACATGCACTAAGTGAGAAAAACATAAATAGCCTCTTAAAGAGCGCTTGTATATTTTTGAAAAGCTCCTTCCCCGGGGAAGATGC
>NW_007210139.1:0-661 GCF_000164805.1 Carlito syrichta | reverse complement strand
AAAGAGCAATTCAGAATTCCCCCGGGTCACACATAATGCCTTCCCACAAGTAACTGTGAATGTCTCAGATCCCTCATTGTGGCACAGGGGAGATGAGCATTCCCGCATGGGAGAGGTTGACAAGCCGCACGCCAAAGCAGTCACCCTGTAGAGCGTAAGATACACGAAAGGGAACAAGTGGGAAGGAGGAATGACAGCACGCACACTCGGTGCCAGAACCTCACAGTGCAGCACACTTCTCACACAGCTCTTTCCAAGGGAGACGGACATTCAAAACAAGCACCACCAAGGCAGTCAGCTCTTTTCCGTCAATGCGTTTGGCAGAGCAATTGTGTATCCTCCCACACAAAAATTTGAAAGGGAGAAACATTTCAGAATGCACCCAGGGAATTCACCAAGTAATGCCTTCTTGCTCCACTGTGGGGTTCCCATCGCCCCCTGGGTGGCAGCGTAGAGCTGCACATGGGCAAAGCGTGTCCCATGAGAGAACTCTTAGTTCAAACAGAGGCGCTCTGCACAGCCGAAGTCCAAATGAGAAGAAAAACCGCGAGACTCAGACTCATGTGTTGCAGCATGCACCAAGTGAGATTAACATAGATAGCCCCTAAAGAGCGCTGCACATTTTGAAAAAGCTCCTTCCCCGGGAACATGCACATGCACA
>NW_007210138.1:0-738 GCF_000164805.1 Carlito syrichta | reverse complement strand
CACTCCCCACCAGCAATCCACAGTCTCATTGCTTGCCCTGACAGGAGAAGGTGTCAAGAAAGAGCAATTCAGAATTCCCCCGGGTCACACATAATGCCTTCCCACAAGTAACTGTGAATGTCTCAGATCCCTCATTGTGGCACAGGGGAGATGAGCATTCCCGCATGGGAGAGGTTGACAAGCCGCACGCCAAAGCAGTCACCCTGTAGAGCGTAAGATACACGAAAGGGAACAAGTGGGAAGGAGGAATGACAGCACGCACACTCAGTGCCAGAACCTCACAGTGCAGCACACTTCTCACACAGCACTTTCCAAGGGAGACGGACATTCAAAACAAGCACCACCAAGGCAGTCAGCTCTTTTCCGTCAATGCGTTTGGCAGAGCAATTGTGTATCCTCCCACACAAAAATTTGAAAGGGAGAAACATTTCAGAATGCACCCAGGGAATTCACCAAGTAATGCCTTCTTGCTCCACTGTGGGGTTCCCATCGCCCCCTGGGTGGCAGCGTAGAGCTGCACATGGGCAAAGCGTGTCCCATGAGAGAACTCTTAGTTCAAACAGAGGCGCTCTGCACAGCCGAAGTCCAAATGAGAAGAAAACCGCGAGACTCAGACTCATGTGTTGCAGCATGCACCAAGTGAGAATAACATAGATAGCCCCTAAAGAGCGCTGCACATTTTGAAAAGCTCCTTCCCCGGGAACATGCACATGCACAACAAGCCTCACAGAGGCCGTG
>NW_007210137.1:0-777 GCF_000164805.1 Carlito syrichta | reverse complement strand
CACCCCAGGCCTAAGAAGGCCACTCCGACCAGCAATCCACAGTCTCATTGCTTTCCCTGACAGGAGAAGGTGTCAAGAAAGAGCAATTCAGAATTCCCCCGGGTCACACATAATGCCTTCCCACAAGTAACTGTGAATGTCTCAGATCCCTCATTGTGGCACAGGGGAGATGAGCATTCCCGCATGGGAGAGGTTGACAAGCCGCACGCCAAAGCAGTCACCCTGTAGAGCGTAAGATACACGAAAGGGAACAAGCGGGAAGGAGGAACGACAGCACGCACACTCAGTGCCAGAACCTCACAGTGCAGCACACTTCTCACACAGCACTTTCCAAGGGAGACGGACATTCAAAACAAGCACCACCAAGGCAGTCAGCTCTTTTCCGTCAATGCGTTTGGCAGAGCAATTGTGTATCCTCCCACACAAAAATTTGAAAGGGAGAAACATTTCAGATTGCACCCAGGGAATTCACCAAGTAATGCCTTCTTGCTCCACTGTGGGGTTCCCATCGCCCCCTGGGTGGCAGCGTAGAGCTGCACATGGGCAAAGCGTGTCCCATGAGAGAACTCTTAGTTCAAACAGAGGCGCTCTGCACAGCCGAAGTCCAAATGAGAAGAAAACCGCGAGACTCAGACTCATGTGTTGCAGCATGCACCAAGTGAGAATAACATAGATAGCCCCTAAAGAGCGCTGCACATTTTGAAAGCTCCTTCCCCGGGAAGATGCACATGCACAACAAGCCTCACAGAGGCCGTCTACGCTTATTCAGCAAGGGCC
>NW_007210136.1:0-749 GCF_000164805.1 Carlito syrichta | reverse complement strand
CAATCCACAGTCTCATTGCTTTCCCTGACAGGAGAAGGTGTCAAGAAAGAGCAATTCAGAATTCCCCCGGGTCACACATAATGCCTTCCCACAAGTAACTGTGAATGTCTCAGATCCCTCATTGTGGCACAGGGGAGATGAGCATTCCCGCATGGGAGAGGTTGACAAGCCGCACGCCAAAGCAGTCACCCTGTAGAGCGGAAGATACACGAAAGGGAACAAGTGGGAAGGAGGAATGACAGCACGCGCACTCAGTGCCAGAACCTCACAGTGCAGCACACTTCTCACACAGCACTTTCCAAGGGAGACGGACATTCAAAACAAGCACCACCAAGGCAGTCAGCTCTTTTCCGTCAATGCGTTTGGCAGAGCAATTGTGTATCCTCCCACACAAAAATTTGAAAGGGAGAAACATTTCAGAATGCACCCAGGGAATTCACCAAGTAATGCCTTCTTGCTCCACTGTGGGGTTCCCATCGCCCCCTGGGTGGCAGCGTAGAGCTGCACATGGGCAAAGCGTGTCCCATGAGAGAACTCTTAGTTCAAACAGAGGCGCTCTGCACAGCCGAAGTCTAACTGAGAAGAAAACCGCGAGACGCAGACTCATGTGTTGCAGCATGCACAAGTGAGAATAAAATAGATAGCCCCTAAAGAGCGCTGCACATTTTGAAAGCTCCTTCCCCGGGAGATGCCACATGCACAACAGCCTCACAGAGGCCGTCTACGCTTATTCAGCAAGGGCAACGCGA
>NW_007210135.1:0-764 GCF_000164805.1 Carlito syrichta | reverse complement strand
CCCCACCAGCAATCCACAGTCTCATTGCTTTCCCTGACAGGAGAAGGTGTCAAGAAAGAGCAATTCAGAATTCCCCCGGGTCACACATAATGCCTTCCCACAACTAACTGTGAATGTCTCAGATCCCTCATTGTGGCACAGGGGAGATGAGCATTCCCGCATGGGAGAGGTTGACAAGCCGCACGCCAAAGCAGTCACCCTGTAGAGCGTAAGATACACGAAAGGGTACAAGTGGGAAGGAGGAATGACAGCACGCACACTCAGTGCCAGAACCTCACAGTGCAGCACACTTCTCACACAGCTCTTTCCAAGGGAGACGGACATTCAAAACAAGCACCACCAAGGCAGTCAGCTCTTTTCCGTCAATGCGTTTGGCAGAGCAATTGTGTATCCTCCCACACAAAAATTTGAAAGGGAGAAACATTTCAGAATGCACCCAGGGAATTCACCAAGTAATGCCTTCTTGCTCCACTGTGGGGTTCCCATCGCCCCCTGGGTGGCAGCGTAGAGCTGCACATGGGCAAAGCGTGTCCCATGAGAGAACTCTTAGTTCAAACAGAGGCGCTCTGCACAGCCGAAGTCCAAATGAGAAGAAAAACCGCGAGACTCAGACTCATGTGTTGCAGCATGCACCAAGTGAGAATAACATAGATAGCCCCTAAAGAGCGCTGCACATTTTGAAAAGCTCCTTCCCCGGGAAGATGCACATGCACAACAAGCCTCACAGAGGCCGTCTACGCTTATTCAGCAAGGCCAACGCGAGA
>NW_007210134.1:0-741 GCF_000164805.1 Carlito syrichta | reverse complement strand
TCATTGCTTTCCTGACAGGAGAAGGTGTCAAGAAAGAGCAATTCAGAATTCCCCGGGTCAACACATAATGCCTTCCCACAAGTACTGTGAATTCTCAGATCCTTCATTGTGGCACAGGGAGATGAGCATTCCTGCATGGGAGAGGATGACAAGCCGCACGCCAAAGCAGTCACCCTGTAGAGCGTAAGATACACGAAAGGGAACAAGTGGGAAGGAGGAATGACAGCACGCACACTCAGTGCCAGAACCTCACAGTGCAGCACACTTCTCACACAGCACTTTCCAAGGGAGACGGACATTCAAAACAAGCACCACCAAGGCAGTCAGCTCTTTTCCGTCAATGCGTTTGGCAGAGCAATTGTGTATCCTCCCACACAAAAATTTGAAAGGGAGAAACATTTCAGAATGCACCCAGGGAATTCACCAAGTAATGCCTTCTTGCTCCACTGTGGGGTTCCCATCGCCCCCTGGGTGGCAGCGTAGAGCTGCACATGGGCAAAGCGTGTCCCATGAGAGAACTCTTAGTTCAAACAGAGGCGCTCTGCACAGCCGAAGTCCAAATGAGAAGAAAACCGCGAGACTCAGACTCATGTGTTGCAGCATGCACCAAGTGAGAATAACATAGATAGCCCCTAAAGAGCGCTGCACATTTTGAAAAGCTCCTTCCCCGGGAAGATGCACATGCACAACAAGCCTCACAGAGGCCGTCTACGCTTATTCAGCAAGGCCAAGGCGAGAGTG
>NW_007210133.1:0-704 GCF_000164805.1 Carlito syrichta | reverse complement strand
TCAAGAATTCCCCCGGGTCACACATAATGCCTTCCCACAAGTGACTGTGAATGTCTCAGATCCCTCATTGTGGCACAGGGGAGATGAGCATTCCCGAATGGGAGAGGTTGACAAGCCGCACGCCAAAGCAGTCACCCTGTAGAGCGTAAGATACACGAAAGGGAACAAGTGGGAAGGAGGAATGACAGCACGCACACTCAGTGCCAGAAACTCACAGTGCAGCACACTTCTCACACAGCACTTTCCAAGGGAGACGGACATTCGAAACAAGCACCACCAAGGCAGTCAGCTCGTTTCCGTCAATGCGTTTGGCAGATCAATTGTGTATCCTCCCGCACAAAAATTTGAAAGGGAGAAACATTTAAGATTGCACCCAGGGAATTCACCAAGTAATGCCTTCGTGCTCCACTGTGGGGTTCCCATCGCCCCCTGGGTGGCAGCGTATGGCTGCACATGGGCAAAGCGGGTCCAATGAGAGAACTCTTAGTTCAAACAGAAGCGCTCTGCACAGCCGAAGTCCAAATGAGAAGAAAACCGCGAGACTCAGACTCATGTGTTGCAGCATGCACCAAGTGAGAATAACATAGATAGCCCCTAAAGAGCGCTGCACATTTTGAAAAGCTCCTTCCCCGGGAAGATGCACATACACAACAAGCCTCACAGAGGCCGTCTACGCTTATTCAGCAAGGCCAACGCGAGAGTGG
>NW_007210132.1:0-777 GCF_000164805.1 Carlito syrichta | reverse complement strand
AAAGGCCACTCCCCACCAGCAATCCACAGTTTCATTGTTTTCCTGACAGGAGAAGGTGTCAAGAAAGAGCAATTCAGAATTTCCCCCGGGTCACACATAATGCCTTCCCACAAGTAACTGTGAATGTCTCAGATCCCTCATTGTGGCACAGGGGAGATGAGCATTCCCGCATGGGAGAGGTTGACAAGCCGCACGCCAAAGCAGTCACCCTGTAGAGCGTAAGATACACGAAAGGGAACAAGTGGGAAGGAGGAATGACAGCACGCACACTCAGTGCCAGAACCTCACAGTGCAGCACACTTCTCACACCGCACTTTCCAAGGGAGACGGACATTCAAAACAAGCACCACCAAGGCAGTCAGCTCTTTTCCGTCAATGCGTTTGGCAGAGCAATTGTGTATCCTCCCACACAAAAATTTGAAAGGGAGAAACATTTCAGAATGCACCCAGGGAATTCACCAAGTAATGCCTTCTTGCTCCACTGTGGGGTTCCCATCGCCCCCTGGGTGGCAGCGTAGAGCTGCACATGGGCAAAGCGTGTCCCATGGGAGAACTCTTAGTTCAAACAGAGGCGCTCTGCACAGCCGAAGTCCAAATGAGAAGAAAACCGCGAGACTCAGACTCATGTGTTGCAGCATGCACCAAGTGAGAATAACATAGATAGCCCCTAAAGAGCGCTGCACATTTTGAAAAGCTCCTTCCCCGGGAAGATGCACATGCACAACAAGCCTCACAGAGGCCGTCTACGCTTATTCAGCAAGGCCAACGCGAGAGTGG
>NW_007210131.1:0-696 GCF_000164805.1 Carlito syrichta | reverse complement strand
TCACACATAATGCCCTTCCCACAAGTAACTGTGAATGTCTCAGATCCCTCATTGTGGCACAGGGGAGATGAGCATTCCCGCATGGGAGAGGTTGACAAGCCGCACGCCAAAGCAGTCACCCTGTAGAGCGTAAGATACACGAAAGGGAACAAGTGGGAAGGAGGAATGACAGCACGCACACTCAGTGCCAGAACCTCACAGTGCAGCACACTTCTCACACAGCACTTTCCAAGGGAGACGGACATTTAAAACAAGCACCACCAAGGCAGTCAGCTCTTTTCCGTCAATGCGTTTGGCAGAGCCATTGTGTATCCTCCCACACAAAAATTTGAAAGGGAGAAACATTTCAGAATGCACCCAGGGAATTCACCAAGTAATGCCTTCTTGCTCCACTGTGGGGTTCCCATCGCCCCCTGGGTGGCAGCGTAGAGCTGCACATGGGCAAAGCGTGTCCCATGAGAGAACTCTTAGTTCAAACAGAGGCGCTCTGCACAGCCGAAGTCCAAATGAGAAGAAAACCGCGAGACTCAGACTCATGTGTTGCAGCATGCACCAAGTGAGAATAACATAGATAGCCCCTAAAGAGCGCTGCACATTTTGAAAAGCTCCTTCCCCGGGAAGATGCACATGCACAACAAGCCTCACAGAGGCCGTGTACGCTTATTCAGCAAGGCCAACGCGAGAGTGACTGCATTC
>NW_007210130.1:0-798 GCF_000164805.1 Carlito syrichta | reverse complement strand
CCCCAGGCCTAAGAAAGGCCACTGCGACCAGCAATCCACAGTCTCATTGCTTTCCCTGACAGGAGAAGGTGTCAAGAAAGAGCAATTCAGAATTCCCCCGGGTCACACATAATGCCTTCCCACAAGTAACTGTGAATGTCTCAGATCCCTCATTGTGGCACAGGGGAGATGAGCATTCCCGCATGGGAGAGGTTGACAAGCCGCACGCCAAAGCAGTCACCCTGTAGAGCGTAAGATACACGAAAGGGAACAAGTGGGAAGGAGGAATGACAGCACGCACACTCAGTGCCAGAACCTCACAGTGCAGCACACTTCTCACACAGCACTTTCCAAGGGAGACGGACATTGCAAACAAGAACCACCAAGGCAGTCAGCTCTTTTCCGTCAATGCGTTTGCCAGAGCAATTGTGTATCCTCCTACACAAATATTTGAAAGGGAGAAACATTTCAGATTGCACCCAGGGAATTCACCAAGTAATGCCTTCTTGCTCCACTGTGGGGTTCCCATCGCCCCCTGGCTGGCAGCGTAGAGCTGCACATGGGCAAAGCGTGTCCCATGAGAGAACTCTTAGTTCAAACAGAGGCGCTCTGCACAGCCGAAGTCCAAATGAGAAGAAAACCGCGAGACTCAGACTCATGTGTTGCAGCATGCACCAAGTGAGAATAACATAGATAGCCCCTAAAGAGCGCTGCACATTTTGAAAAGCTCCTTCCCCGGGAAGATGCACATGCACAACAGCCTCACAGAGGCCGTCTACGCTTGATTCAGCAAGGCCAACGCGAGAGTGACTGCATTTC
>NW_007210129.1:0-744 GCF_000164805.1 Carlito syrichta | reverse complement strand
CGAGAAGGTGTCAAGAAAGAGCAATTCAGAATTCCCCCGGGTCACACATAATGCCTTCCCACAAGTAACTGTGAATGTCTCAGATCCCTCATTGTGGCACAGGGGAGATGAGCATTCCCGCATGGGAGAGGTTGACAAGCCGCACGCCAAAGCAGTCACCCTGTAGAGCGTAAGATACACGAAAGGGAACAAGTGGGAAGGAGGAATGACAGCACGCACACTCAGTGCCAGAACCGCACAGTGCAGCACACTTCTCACACAGCTCTTTCCAAGGGAGAAGGACATTCAAAACAAGCACCACCAAGGCAGTCAGATCTTTTCCGTCAATGCGTTTGGCAGAGCAATTGTGTATCCTCCCACACAAAAATTTGAAAGGGAGAAACATTTCAGAATGCACCCAGGGAATTCACCAAGTAATGCCTTCTTGCTCCACTGTGGGGTTCCCATCGCCCCCTGGGTGGCAGCGTAGAGCTGCACATGGGCAAAGCGTGTCCCATGAGAGAACTCTTAGTTCAAACAGAGGCGCTCTGCACAGCCGAAGTCCAAATGAGAAGAAAACCGCGAGACTCAGACTCATGTGTTGCAGCATGCACCAAGTGAGAATAACATAGATAGCCCCTAAAAGAGCGCTGCACATTTTGAAAAGCTCCTTCCCCGGGAAGATGCACATGCACAACAAGCCTCACAGAGGCCGTCTACGCTTATTCAGCAAGGCCAACGCGAGAGTGACTGCATTTCTAGCCT
>NW_007210128.1:0-817 GCF_000164805.1 Carlito syrichta | reverse complement strand
TGCACCCCAGGCCTAAGAAGGCCACTCCCACCAGCAATCCACAGTCTCATTGCTTTCCCTGACAGGAGAAGGTGTCAAGAAAGAGCAATTCAGAATTCCCCCGGGTCACACATAATGCCTTCCCACAAGTAACTGTGAATGTCTCAGATCCCTCATTGTGGCACAGGGGAGATGAGCATTCCCGCATGGGAGAGGTTGACAAGCCGCACGCCAAAGCAGTCACCCTGTAGAGCGTAAGATACACGAAAGGGAACAAGTGGGAAGGAGGAATGACAGCACGCACACTCAGTGCCAGAACCGCACAGTGCAGCACACTTCTCACACAGCTCTTTCCAAGGGAGACGGACATTCAAAACAAGCACCACCAAGGCAGTCAGCTCTTTTCCGTCAATGCGTTTGGCAGAGCAATTGTGTATCCTCCCACACAAAAATTTGAAAGGGAGAAACATTTCAGAATGCACCCAGGGAATTCACCAAGTAATGCCTTCTTGCTCCACTGTGGGGTTCCCATCGCCCCCTGGGTGGCAGCGTAGAGCTGCACATGGGCAAAGCGTGTCCCATGAGAGAACTCTTAGTTCAAACAGAGGCGCTCTGCACAGCCGAAGTCCAAATGAGAAGAAAACCGCGAGACTCAGACTCATGTGTTGCAGCATGCACCAAGTGAGAATAACATAGATAGCCCCTAAAGAGCGCTGCACATTTTGAAAAGCTCCTTCCCCGGGAAGATGCACATGCACAACAAGCCTCACAGAGGCCGTCTACGCTTATTCAGCAAGCCAACGCGAGAGTGACTGCATTTCCTAGCCTAGAGAACGCC
>NW_007210127.1:0-632 GCF_000164805.1 Carlito syrichta | reverse complement strand
TGGGCTCAGGCAATCCTCTCACCTCAGCCTCCCAAAAGTACTTGGATTACAGGCGTGAGCCACCACGCCTGACCAAGCTCAATTCTTTAACATGTTGATCAGGTTTGAACACAGTCCACTGCTTGCACTGAGCAAGAAGAAGGTGATATCTGAGCAGACAGGAACAAGGGAATTGGCCAAGCCAGGAAATCTTCCAGGAAGAGAGAATAGAAGGGCAAAGGCCCCAGGGGAGAGGCCAGTATGACTGGAATAGAGGGAATGACAGGGGCACAGAGGGTAGAGAGAGAAGACACACTAAGGATCTATGAGCCATTTTTCTAGATCATAGGCTTCTGTTCCAGGTGAAAATGAATGCCGCCACTTAGACTCAAGGGGGCAGGATCTGCCTTGGAGAAGGACCGCTATGGCTCTAGGTTGCAGGAACTCGGAAGGGAAGGGGTAGATGTGGCGGTAATCAATGGACTTCTAGTGCTCAGGCTGTAGGTATTTTAGAGGACAGAGCAAACAGAATTTCATGCAAGATGCGAGAGAAGGAGAAGCTTAAAGATGAGGCCAGGAGAGTCTGGCCTGAGCAACTGGCTGACGGGAAGTATCAACCCTTGAGGTGAGGAAGTTGCCTGTACTACAGGTTT
>NW_007210126.1:0-663 GCF_000164805.1 Carlito syrichta | reverse complement strand
CAGCGGCCTTTGTCATTCTCTGGACCTTGGCCACATATCTGCGTGGTAGCCCTGAAGTCTCTCCGTTTAAACCAGAGGCCGCACACTGTGGCCCACAAGCTAAGCCCCACCTCCAGCCTCCTTTTGCAAAGAAGGTTTGAGTGGACACAGCCTCAGATGGCGCAGGTGCTGTGTTAGGTCTTGTTTATGACCCCTCGTTGGACAGAGACCCTACAAGGGGGGCCCAAAAACCCAGGATTGTCTTTTGGAGGGTGAGACCCTCATAGTACACTCAGAATTTGTTCCTCTGAATCAAACGGTCAGCCAAAGTTTCTATGCGGAAGTTCTGAGAAGGTTGCATCCCAATTTGCAGAAGAAACATCCCAAGTTTTGGCAGACAGGTGACTGGTCCTTCCTCCATGACAACGTACCTGCCCACACCGAACTGAGCGTAAAGCAGTTTGCAACCCAAAACAGCATGACCCCTGTGCCCCACCCTCCCTATTCATGTGATGCCACCCCCAGTGACTTTTTTTTTTTTTTTGGTTTCCCTGGATGAAAAAAGTCCTCAAAGGGAAACATTTTGCTGATGTGGAAGAGGTGAAACAAAACCCGCAGAAGCACTAAAGGCATCAAAACTGACAATTCGAAAACTGTTTTGAGCAGCGGAAAAAGCATCTCGAT
>NW_007210125.1:0-592 GCF_000164805.1 Carlito syrichta | reverse complement strand
CAACAAGACATTAGGGACTTCCGAAGGCAGGAGGCAGGGAGGAGGGGTAAGTGTTGACCCCCTGCTCACCATGTGGGTGATGGGCTCAGTAGAAGCCCAAACTTATATATCACACAATATACTGATGTAACAAGCCTGCACATATGCCCTTTGAATCTAAAATTTAGAAATAAAACTATTCTAAAATTAAAAATTTATGTAAAGAACTCTGGGTTCCTAGGTGCTCCATCCCCAGAGGCTATTCTTGGCATAGAGTAAGACTCATTAACCAACCCCAACTGGTGGAGGGTGCTAACCAGGAGATTCTGTTGCAGGTTGCGTGAGCAGTCACTTGAAAGACTAAGATACAAGATACATTTGTTTCACCACAAAAAGAACTAGCCAGTGAACCATCTACCTCCCTCTACACTTGAGTGCCTGCAGCTTCAAGGACAAAAACGATTGCCTCTTATGTGCCCGGTTCAAGAGTACCATTCCCAGTGCTCAACCACTCGAAAATGCTGTCATGGTATTCCATGGCCATTCACCAAAGGCCACATTTCCTCAGGTTTTGGCAACCCCCAAGCATAATCACATTTACAAAAATAAGCTT
>NW_007210124.1:0-522 GCF_000164805.1 Carlito syrichta | reverse complement strand
AAAAGGGAACCCTCCCCAAATAATTTTACGAAGCCCACATCACATTGATACCAAGCCAGGTAAAGATCCAACAAAGAAAGAGAACAATAGGCCAATATATTTGATGAACATAGATGCTAAAATTCTCAACAAGATCCTAGCGAACCAGATTCAACAACACATCTCAAAAATCATCCATCATGACTAAGTAGGCTTTATTCCTGGGATGAGAGGCTGGTTCAACATTCGTAAAACCATAAATGTAATTAAATACATCAACAGATGTCAAAACAAAAACCACATGATTATATCATTAAATGCAGAAAAAACTTTTGATAAAATCCAGCACCCCTTCTTGATAAAAACCCTCGAACATCTAGGCATACAGGAAACATACCTCAAAATAGTAAAAGCCATCTATGAGAAACCCACAGTCAGCATACTCCTAAACAGACAAATTGGAACCATTTCCCCTAAATACTGGAACAAGACAAGGATGCCCACTCTCACCCCTCCTGTTCAACATAGTATTAGGAAGTCCTG
>NW_007210123.1:0-513 GCF_000164805.1 Carlito syrichta | reverse complement strand
CGTTCATAGCAGTTTCTTATGACCCTTTGTATTTTTTTTGTATCAGTTGTAATGTCTACTCTTTCATTTATTTTTTAATTTATTTGAGCCCTCACTAATTTTTTTTTTTTTTTGGTTAGTTTAGCTAAAGGTTTGTCAATTTTGTTTACATCTTAAAAAATCCAACTCTTGGTTTTGTTAATCTATTCAATTGCCTTTCTAGTCTCTAGTTCATTTATTTTTGCTCTCTGGTCCATTTATTATTCTTAAAGAATAATAATTTTATTATTTCCTTCCTTTTGCTCACTTTAGGCTTAGTTTGTTCCCTTTTTTTTTTTTCTAGTTCCTAGGAGTGTAATATTAGGTTTCTGAAATCTTTCTTTTTTCTTCATGTGGGATTTTGTTGTTGTTATAAACTTATCTCTTAAAACTGATTTGCTGCATCCCATAAAGTTTGGTAAATTGTCTTTCCAATTTTTTTTTTTTTTTTTTGAGTTGGAGTCTCACTCTGTCACCCAAAGTGGAGTGCAGTGG
>NW_007210122.1:0-494 GCF_000164805.1 Carlito syrichta | reverse complement strand
CCCAGTGAATTCACCAAGTAATGCATTCTTACTCTACGGGGGAGTTACCGTCACACAGCGTGTGGCACCCTTGAGCTGCACTATCCCATTCGTGACCTATTAAAGTACTCTTAGTTCAAACAAATGCACTCTGGGGAGCACAACTGAAAATGAGAAGATGGTGAGTCTCCTGTATTGCAGCATGCACCAAAGTTAGAATGACACTGATAGCCCTGAATTAGTGCAGTACACAGTTGAAGACCTGTCTCCCAAGGAAGATGCACCTTCACAACCAGGATAACAGCGGGCATCTACAGTTATTCACCAACGAAAATGGGAGAGTAACTGCATTCGTGGCCTAGAGAAATGGCAACGGGAAAAATTTTTAGTATTCAAACAGAAAGCAAGTACTGCTTTTCTACTGGTAAGTGATTCGCACTCATTTGACTCAATGTGGCACAGTTGATATGCTCATTCCTGCATGTGAAGTATTGACAGATCGCTCTGCCGTGTGA
>NW_007210121.1:0-625 GCF_000164805.1 Carlito syrichta | reverse complement strand
GGAGTTACCGTCACACAGCGTGTGGCACCCTTGAGCTGCACTATCCCCTTCCTGACCTATTAAAGTACTCTTAGTTCAAACAAATGCACTCTGGGGAGCATAACTGAAAATGAAAAGATGGTGAGTCTCCTGTATTGCAGCATGCACCAAAGTTAGAATGACACTGATAGCCCTGAATTAGTGCAGTACACAGTTGAAGACCTGTCTCCCAAGGAAGATGCACCTTCACAGCCAGGATAACAGCTGCCATCTACAGTTATTCAGCAACGAAAATGGGAGAGTAACTGCATTCGTGGCCTAGAGAAATGGCAACGGGAAAAATTTTTAGTATTCAAACGGAAAGCAAGTACTGCTTTTCTACAAGTAAGTGTTTCGAACGCATTTGACTCAGTGTGTCACCGTTGATATGCTCATTCCTGCATGTGAAGTATTGACAGATCGCTCTGCTATGCGACACAAGCTGTTCCTTGAGAATCACTTTTTTACACTGTACACCAAGCGAGAAGAAAACTACTAGAAAATAAATAACAACGCAGTAAACGATAGACATGGCGTTTCCCAAGCTGATACGCACTCGACACAACCAAGCGAAGCCTGTCAGCTCTTACTGGAAAATGCCCACCCA
>NW_007210120.1:0-363 GCF_000164805.1 Carlito syrichta | reverse complement strand
ATGGGAGAGTAACTGCATTCGTGGCCTAGAGAAATGGCAACGGGAAAAATTTTTAGTATTCAAACAGAAAGCAAGTACTGCTTTTCTACAAGTAAGTGTTTCGCACTCATTTGACTCAGTGTGGCACAGTTGATATGCTCATTCCTGCATGTGAAGTATTGACAGATCGCTCTGCCGTGTGAAATCAAGCTGTTCCTTGAGAATCACTTATTACACTGTACACCAAGCGAGAAGAAAACTACTAGAAAATAAATAACAACGCAGTAAACGACGGACATGGCTTGTCCCAAGCTGATACACACTCAAAACAAGCAAGCGAACCCTGTCAGCTCTTACTGGAAAATGCCCACCCAAGAGCCATTG
>NW_007210119.1:0-437 GCF_000164805.1 Carlito syrichta | reverse complement strand
CACAAATCTCTACAGACTACATATAAAACACTAATGATTTCTTCTTGTCCTGCCTTTCTTCTCAGCCATGAGGTGCTATTCCTTCCCTGGCCTTGTGAGAAACCACCATGCTAAGCACCCTTCTATGGAAATTAAACTAATTTTGCGAAGATAGAAAGTAGCATTAAAAAATTTACATATATTTTCAAACATTTTGTGGGCCTGCATTTTTATATGAACTTAGAAAGAGTAGAGTGTTCCAAATTCCACTTTGGGAATTTGACAAGGTACATTTTTAAAATTGAGAATTGTTAGAAATGTTAAAGGAGTAGACATAAGATTACATATGCTAAATATTTCTATCAGCTCTTAAAAATAAGTACTTTCCTTTAGTGCCTTGTGTGTCACATGAGATAGTGTCTGTCCAATACACATTTGCAGAAAAGCAGGAAATAAAA
>NW_007210118.1:0-591 GCF_000164805.1 Carlito syrichta | reverse complement strand
AATTCAAACAATGAGGAGTCCCCAAAAGACCGGTCTCAAGCCACAAACCCAGATATCAAGATGTTAATAGAGAAAATATACTGAAATGAGGAGAGACAAGAAGAAGGAATGAAGGAGTTGATAACTGGGATAACAACAATGAAATAAATAACAAACTGATAAGCATGGAAAGCAGAATTAACCAAGCAGAAGAAAGAATCACATAATTTGAGGACCAAAATATGGAACTAACCAAAAATTTTAAAAACATAGAAAAGAAACATAAAAAGACAGAACAAAACCTCCAAAAGATGAGCGATTATATCAAGAGGCCAATCTAAGATTAATTGGAATCCCTGAGGCAGATAGAGAGACAGAGACCAAACTGGAACAAACATTCCATGAAATTATCCAAGAAAACTTCCCTCATTTCATCAGAGATACTACTATTCAAACACAAGAGATTCAGAGAACCACTGCAAGACAACAAATGAGAAGACCAACTCCTAGAAACATAGTAATTTGCTTACACAAAGTAAATATAAAAGAAAAAAAATCCTAAGGCAGCTTTGGGAGAAAGGTCAGACTATCTACCAGGTAAGACCAATTAGA
>NW_007210117.1:0-667 GCF_000164805.1 Carlito syrichta | reverse complement strand
CCCCGCCTAGTATAGTGCATATACAGGAGAGCTCTGAGAATCAGGGAGGAGAGCACGCAAAAAGCCAGTGTATACAGACTGCCAATGAAGTGCAGTGCAGCACAGGCTTCAATAGCGTGTCCCAGGAAGACCCAGCTTCACCCCCAGTGTAACAGAGGCTCTCCGTGCTTACTCGGCAATGAAAACGGCACAGCCTTGGTCGTCCTTATTAGGTTTAAACGCCATAGGGAAAAACAACTTAGAATTCTCCCCATCCACACATAATGCTCTCCTGCTCGTGACTGTGGAGCACTTGTGTCACTCATTGCGGCACTATGCCTTGCAGATTTCTCTCCGTGAAACACGGAGGTTTCACGCTCGTACGCAAAGGCCCTCTATGGAAAGGAACACAAATCAAGGGGAAAGAGTGAGAATGAGGTATTACAGCAGGCGGCAATGAAGAATAATAGTCACAGCAAAGAGGTGACACTGCAGCACACCTTGGGCACAGACTTAAGCCAGGAATGTGCCCGTGCACCCCAGGCCTAAGAAAGGCCACTGCGACCAGCAATCCAGTCTCATTGCCTTCCCTGACAGGAGATGTGTCAAGACAGAGCAATTCAGAATTCCCCCGGGTCACACATAATGCCTTCCCACAGTAACTGTGAATGTCTCAGATCCCTCATTG
>NW_007210116.1:0-736 GCF_000164805.1 Carlito syrichta | reverse complement strand
TCGTTGGCAAATGAACCCGCAGAGCCATTGTATTCCGTGTGAGACGCCCGTGTCAAAAGAGAAAACTTTTCAGCATTCTCCGCTGAAGGAAGCATGCTTGGCTACCCATGGCTGTGGAGATCTGGATCCAGTCAGTGCAGCAGCTGAAGTTGCACTCTGGTCACCAAATGCTCCCCGCCTAGTATAGTGTATATACAGGAGAGCTCTGAGAATCAGGGAGGAGAGCACGCACAAAGCCAGTGTATACAGACTGCCAATGAAGTGCAGTGCAGCGCAGGCTTCAATAGCGTGTCCCCAGGAAGACCCAGCTTCACCCCCAGTGTAACAGAGGCTCTCCGTGCTTACTCAGCAATGAAAACGGCACACCCTTGGTAGTCCTTATTAGGTTTAAATGCCATAGGGAAAAACAACTTAGAATTCTCCCCATCCACACATAATGCTCTCCTGCTCGTGACTGTGGAGCACTTGTGTCACTCATTGTGGCACTATGTCTTGCAGATTTCTCTCCGTGAAACACGGAGGTTTCACGCTCGTACGCAAAGGCCCTCTATGGAAAGGAACACAAATCAAGGGGAAAGAGTGAGAATGAGGTATTACAGCAGGCGGCAGTGAAGAATAATAGTCCCAGCAAAGAGGTGACACTGCAGCACACATTGGGCACAGACTTAAGCCAGGAAGGTGCCCGTGCACCCCAGGCCTAAGAAAGGCCACTCCGACCAGCAATCCACAGTCTCAT
>NW_007210115.1:0-661 GCF_000164805.1 Carlito syrichta | reverse complement strand
CAGAGCCATGGTATTCCGTGTTAGACGCCCGTGTCAAAAGAGAAAACTTTTCAGCATTCTCCGCTGAATGAAGCATGCTTGGCTACCCATGGCTGTGGAGATCTGGATCCAGTCAGTGCAGCAGCTGAAGTTGCACTCTGGTCACCAAATGCTCCCCGCCTAGTATAGTGCATATACAGGAGAGCTCTGAGAATCAGGGAGGAGAGCACGCACAAAGCCAGTGTATACAGACTGCCAATGAAGTGCACTGCAGCGCAGGCTTCAATAGCGTGTCCCCAGGAAGACCCAGCTTCACCCCCAGTGTAACAGAGGCTCTCCGTGCTTACTCAGCAATGAAGACGGCACAGCCTTGGTAGTCCTTATTAGGTTTAAACGCCATAGGGATAAACAACTTAGAATTCTCCCCATCCACACATAATGCTCTCCTGCTCGTGACTGTGGAGCACTTGTGTCACTCATTGCGGCACTATGTCTTGCAGATTTCTCTCCGTGAAACACGGAGGTTTCACGCTCGTACGCCAAGGCCCTCTATGGAAAGGAACACAAATCAAGGGGAAAGAGTGAGAATGAGGTATTACAGCAGGCGGCAATGAGGAATAATAGTCACAGCAAAGAGGTGACACTGCAGCACACATTGGGCACAGACTTAAAGCCAGGAAAG
>NW_007210114.1:0-525 GCF_000164805.1 Carlito syrichta | reverse complement strand
ACTGCAGTTTGTGGAAGAATGGGACCAATGAACTTCTAAAGTTAGCTTTTTTTTTTCCTGGTCTCAGAGTTTTTATGTTTTGAGCTCACAGTAGCTTAATCTGGTTAGTGCTGAGTAGGAAGGGGGAGGAAATGGGGTCGATAGCTCCCGAACACATCTTAGTGGTCTCAGGGTCAACTGCCCTTCCTGATCTCTAATGCTCAGTGGGCCTCTGTGGCTGGCTTCCAGTAGCCAACTACTAAACCAAGCTACGTAGGTGGCCAACTCGTCAGTCAACTAGTTAACCCAGCTAAATAGTCGACCCAGTAGTTGGCCAGCTAGTTAACTCAGCTAACAAGTTGGCTGAGTAGTCAGCCAACATGTTAAACCAGCTAACTAGTCAGCCAACTCATCAGCCTACTAGTTAAGTGACCTAGCTAACTCGTCAATCAACTAGTGAATTCAGCTAATTAACTCATTTACCAACTAGTTCAAACAGTATATAACTCATTAACCAACTCATTAAATCAGCTAGCTTTCTGATTA
>NW_007210113.1:0-705 GCF_000164805.1 Carlito syrichta | reverse complement strand
TCTGGGCAAGCAGCTGAGATAGCACCACCTGCTGGCGATTCAAGGTAACAACACCGAAACGGGTGAAACAAGCTTGGTAAAGACATAGACCAGAGTGCTGAACAGAGGGTAATCTGAACTGTCCTTCACAGCAGACCAGGGGCAACTGACCCTAACTGCAAACTAATTTACAAGCTTGAAAAGAAAACTAGAAATCAGACCTGAAAGGACATTGGACTTAAATGAAATGTCTCAGCGTGTGCTTCATTGATTCTATTAGTTTAATGACTTAATTCTATTCCTACTGAATTGTTGCCTTTTTTCTTTTTTCCTTTTCCTTTTCTTCTCTTTTCTTCTCTCTGTAAACCATATCTTTGTATAGAGGAAGAGCACACTAATAAGGTGGTTGGTTAGCTTGCATGTTAGCTCACTATATGTTTTATTTTTAATTTTTATTTTTTGTATGAGAGTCAGTTCGTCTGTACCTGTGGTCTGTTGTTTTTATCTGTTTCAGTATAGGATTCTCTCTCTATTTGTTGGCACACTCGTTTGTTCCCCCCCTTACTCCTCTATCTCTCCACTCCCCTCTTCATCCCACTATCTGCTCCATTCTCTCCCCTCTGCTAACCACATTTTATTTCAGGGAGTAAACCTACAGCCCCACTTCATGGACAGATTCCAGGGCAGTGGGAAGTGGGCTCCACATTATCCACACACCTGTCAGCG
>NW_007210112.1:0-734 GCF_000164805.1 Carlito syrichta | reverse complement strand
TACTCCCTTTTTAAAAAAATTTTCATAACTATCTACTTTATTATAGGACAGAAATGTACCATATAAGATTTCCTCTTAGATAAATATATATATATTTATATTCCTTTCTCTTTTTTTTGTTTTCCTGCTAAAACTTTATTTGTATACCAACAACCTTTTTACATTTTTCCTTTGCTTTTTGCTTTTTTAAAAATTTATTTATAGATAACCTTTTACAGTCATAATTTGAATTCACCTTTTAGTAACAGTTAGGTGAAACATTCAGTTTTTGGAACACCTTTAATTCCACTGAAGAGCAGGTTTTAGGAGGAAGAAGCCAGTATGAGCACAAGGGCTAAAAACTTAACCTCAGTATTAATTAACAAATTAATTTGGACCCCAGTCACATTTATATATACCCAAGGATTCTATGGGTGGATGGCATACAGACTGTTGCGCTGGGCCATGTCCCTCCCCCTTCAATCAACAGTCACTATCGCCGAGCTAGGTGTTCCCCCCCACTTCGGGAGAGGACGCACCATCTCTTTCAGTGGCTTTTTAGTTCAGATATTGGACAAAGTTCTGGGAGCTTAGGCTATTAAGAACAATTGTGCTTCAGGTGCCTAGACTGACCACATTCATAGCAGCTGACACCATCCCCTTAGCAGGTTTATCCTTATTAGGCCTCTTTTGGGTGGCTGGAGCTTTTGCCTTTAGTGGCAACTGCCGATTTGTTTACCTTTCCTTTGACTGGG
>NW_007210111.1:0-399 GCF_000164805.1 Carlito syrichta | reverse complement strand
CAGCTTCTGCATCCAGGTGTGCTTGTATGACATGGGCTGATAAAGATGCTTCTCAACAGTTAGTCTTCTTTTAGTGAGGGTCCAGGAAAAGCTCAGGGATTCATGTTGCCTCACAAAAGCTAGTAATGTGAGACTGGACGGAGTGGAAAAGCAGAGAGCTTTCAAGGGAAAACTGTAACAGGCAGATTTAGGAAAGAACAGCAAAAAATATTAGCTCTCTCTCTCTCTCTCTCTCTCTCTCTCTCTCTCTCTCTCTCTCCTCTCTCTGTCTGTCATTCTCTATACCCCTCTCCACAGCCTTCATCATTCCTGTCTCTAAAATCTATTTAAGCTGCAAGGAATGCCAAGAATGGATCAGGACACCAATTAAAATTTCTGGAACCCTCTCCTCACAGCAAG
>NW_007210110.1:0-680 GCF_000164805.1 Carlito syrichta | reverse complement strand
CCAGACTAGGCGTCCTTAATGCAAGATATATTGATGACCAACATAAGATTTCATGAGAGATCTGGAACTCCATATACAATATGTAAAATGTGCAATGTTTACATAGGATTGCATGAACTCTACACCCCACTTCGTGAAATATAAGCAAAGAAATAAAAATGCTAAGTGTCACTATACTCACTGTGGAAATAAAGAGTGATCATGAACTGAGAGTATCTCATTCAGCCGCAGATGGTGAGTGCTTGGGGTCAAGTACAACCCCTGATTATTTCTGAATCATGAGAGCCAAATTCGTTACACCAAAGAAAATTAAAGCAATAGACAGAAGTTGTTCTCTCTCTCTCTCTTTTTTTTTTTTTTTTTGGTTTCTTTTTTTATTTTATCTTTTGTACATTTAGAAGTTGTTCTCATAATATTAATATTACTGAAAGTCTGAGGCTGGTCACAGTGGCTCATGCCTGTAATCCCACTTTCGGAGGCCGGGGTGGAAAGATCACTTGAGACCAGGAGTTCAAGACCAGACTGAACAACATAGCAAGACCCTGTCTCTAAAATAAAGCAAATAAATAATTAACCATGGGTAGTGGTGTGCTCCTGTAATTCGGGAGGTCAAAGGTACAGTGACCTATGATCATGCCACTGCACTATAGCCTTGGAGACAGAGCAAATTCCGGTCTTAA
>NW_007210109.1:0-639 GCF_000164805.1 Carlito syrichta | reverse complement strand
AAAAAAAAAAAAAAAAAGGACCAAAATCACCAAATGATATCAGGGTCTGGGGACTTAGCCCCGGAGAAACATGGAAACTGGACTTTATTGAGGTAAAATCCCCTCATGTGGGTTACATATATATCTACTGGTTTTTGTGAATACTTTTTTGTGATGGACAGAAGCTTTTGTCACAAAAAAATGAGACCGCACTGATGGTCACAAAATACTTATTAAGTGAAATCATCCCAAGATTCTAGGTCCCTCTCTTCATTGGCTCTGATAACGGTCCTGCTTTTATCTCACCCATAGGTCAGATGGTTAGCAAAGCGCTAAATATAAATTGGAAGTTACAGTGTGCTACCGATCACAAAACTCTGGACAGGTAAAATGCATAAACAGAACCTTAAAAACTACTTTAACCACATTAATAATAGAAACTGGTGAAAAATGGATAAGCCTTTTAACCTTTGGCTCTCCTCTGAGTCCAATGCACCCCTTACAAGGCAGAGTTCACCCCATATGAAATTGTGTTTGGAAGACCCCCTCCCTTACTACCTCAGTTAAGAGACCCTATTCTTGAAGAAATTACTAATCAGTCTCTGTTAAAGTATCTCCAGTCTCTTCAACAGGTCCAGGATGCTGTCCACTCCAATGTCG
>NW_007210108.1:0-402 GCF_000164805.1 Carlito syrichta | reverse complement strand
TGCTTCCCTGGCATCTACTCCAGGGCTTTTTGCACTCAGAGAGGGCATGATACATCTTGGTTGAATCAATGTCTGGACGGGTCTTAAAAATCCTTCTTCCCCTGTCCCGCTTTTTTTGTTTTTCCTTATCTTGGCCAACCGTTTCTATAGCTGCCATAGCTCCTCCTTCTCTTCTTTCTCTTCCTCCTTCTCCTTTTTTTTTTTGGGTTGGAGTCTGACTCTGTCGCCCCAACTGGAGTGCAGTGGCTGCTCCCGGCCACCACAGCCTTGACCTGCTGGGCTCCGGCGATCTTTCTGGCTCAGCCTTCTGAGTAGCTGGAATTACAGGCACGTACTACCACACCTGGCTAATTTTTGATTTATTATAGAGATGAGGTCTCGCCAAGTTGCCCAGGCGGGTCT
>NW_007210107.1:0-467 GCF_000164805.1 Carlito syrichta | reverse complement strand
GTTATAAATTGTGTGTAAGATAGAGCAACTTCTCAAGAGAATGTGCTTTGCTTGGTGTGGCAGACAACCTCCAAGAGTGTCCAAAGGATACCTGCCTCCTGGCATCCAAAACCTTCCATAGCCCCTACCACAATCGAGTATGGTGGAAGTGACGGTATGTCCCAGGTTATGAAACACACAACCTGCAGCTTCTGCAGCTTCCCTGGCTTGCCTGAACTCGCCCGGGTTACCTGCCTCTGAGAATGGCCATGTTGTGAGCAGCCCCACAGGGATGCACGAGGGAAAAACCGAAGCCTCTAGTCTGCAGCCAGGTGAGTGTGCTTGGAGGTGGGTTCTTCAGCCCCATTCAGTCTTCAGAGACTGCAGTACCAAAAGATAGGTGAGCTGCAGCCTCCAGCGAGACCCTGGACCAGAACCATCTGGCAGAGCCACTTCTGGACTCCTGATCCTCAGAAGTGGGATAATTT
>NW_007210106.1:0-499 GCF_000164805.1 Carlito syrichta | reverse complement strand
TCAGAGGCCGGACACCTCACGGTTATTCCTAGACATCCTCACACCCCGAGGAAACAAGGACGTCCCACTGTCAATTCCAGTGGCTCGGTTAGTTGCTTTCCCATACGTGAATTTTGCAAATGGCGAGTGTGTGACCGACAGCCTTTGAGACATGCGCCTACGGTCCCGGGCGAGATTAGTTCCGCACACTCGCGGAAGAAGCAAGATTGCACAGGAAAAGAAGATTTGTCCTCCTCTTCGAGACCGTGTCCTTCAAAAGGACACGTCCAGCATGCTGCCTGCAGGCAAGACCACGTTGCGCCGGGCCCAGTCACTCTGGCTCGGCTCGCTTCAGGGCCAGATGGGGCCGGTTGAGGTGCAGTGGCACGCACCACTGCCCAGAGCCGCCGGCCGTGCGGGCGCTGGATGTCCCAGCAGGCCTCCCTGGGGTGCGAGAGGCCTGCTTCGGACCAACTGCTCGCGAGCCTTTGCGTCTGGAGGCTCCTGACCTCCCCAGCCC
>NW_007210105.1:0-386 GCF_000164805.1 Carlito syrichta | reverse complement strand
CATGGCCGCCTCCAGCCACCGCCGCCACAGCTTCCTGGAAAGGACCCGCAGGCGTCCTGGCTGTCCCTCTGGGTCTGTGTCTGGGCCTGGGCTTCCGCGGCCCTCCCGGGCTTCGGGCCGGACCGGCATCGCTGCCCCCGAGGGCTCCGATCCCCGGCGGCACCGTCACGTGTGCGCCCGCCTCCCCTCCCTCGTGACCAAAATCTTCTGCCCACCGCCCGCAAGGGGCAAACTTCGCCGGATCGCCAATCAAGTTCCTCTGGATGGCAGTGTTGCACCGTGAATGGCCTTCCTGCCCTTCCCCCAGGGCAGCTCCCTCCGCCCTTTGCTGGGCAAAAAACGCCAACCCGCTGCCCCATCGGGCTCTAACCCAGCTTGGAGGACTC
>NW_007210104.1:0-699 GCF_000164805.1 Carlito syrichta | reverse complement strand
CGCCCGGCTCCCCTCCCTCGTGACCAAAATCTTCTGCCCACCGCCCGCAAGGGGCAAACTTCGCCGGATCGCCAATCAAGTTCCTCTGGATGGCAGTGTTGCACCGTGAATGGCCCTCCTGCCCTTCCCCCAGGGCAGCTCCCTCCGCCCTTTGCTGGGCAAAAAATGCCAACCCGCTGCCCCATCGGGCTCTAACCCAGCTTGGAGGACTCTGGGCCCATTCGTTCCACCTGAAGTGCCCTGGTCCTGCAGGCGATGGACTCCACAAGGTCGCCTGGCCTTGCCTTCCTGACCGACAGGGATTAATGCCCCTCCACCGCCCAGGACAAGGTCCTGACCCTACCGCTTTTCCATCCACTCCTCTGGAACCGCGGGCATTCGGAATCCCCTCAAACCCTAGGGGCCTGGGCACACGGTGTGTTTCGTTGTCCTCACCTGCTTCCCGGCTTTGGCCGCCAGCCATTCTGGCTCGGGCCCCTTCACATGCCACCCTGTACGAGGACCAGCTTCCCAGAGTCCCCAGTAGGTGAGCGAAACCCTGCCACCCAGGACACTGGCACCGAGCACATCACACTTCTCCCCAGGCAGCCAGTGGGACTTGCATGCCCGGAGAGTCCGACACGCGGGGATCCTCTGGGTGGGCGAAGACTCCCATCCTTCGAGCGTCTCTGGCGCGTCGGTCTCTGGACAGCTCCGCTC
>NW_007210103.1:0-649 GCF_000164805.1 Carlito syrichta | reverse complement strand
GGGAGCCGGAGGGGGACATAGCCCCCCGAGTCGACGTGGCGATAAAGGCCATCCCTGCCGAGTGCTGCTCAGCCTGTCACCATGGGTGGCCACGTACATGGCTATGGCGACAGTCCTCTTGCAGCCCGGCGAGGTCGGTGCTGGGAGAATATTTGTCCTCCCATAGCCTCCTCCGACTCAGGCGACCAGAGGGAGAGGCACAACGCGCTCTGCCCGGTGCAGTGCCTCTGCGGGACAGTCAGTTAATCTGCACTTATTAAAGGACTGAAGAGTGCTGCTCCGCGAAAGGCCAACAAGGCGCTCCTGGTTCCATCCACGTGCTCCCCAGAGGGGTCTTTTGTGCCGCTCTGAGACGCGCCCTCGGCAGTTGTAATGCCGGGTGGGGACGGGAGCGCAGGGGACTGGCCGTTCAGTCTCTGCCAAAACTCACCTAGTTTGCTGTGGCTCTGAGTTCCCAGAGGGGCTTCTGATGGCTGCACGTGGCATCAGGGCTGAGGTGATGAATCCCACTCTTCCATATCAGGGTGGGGACGTGGGGGCAGGAAGCTGGCAGGAAAGGACACCACGAGGGTGACCTCACAACCGCTAGGGAACCACACCATGAGGCAGCCTTACGCGGAATTGGATGCAACCGGAGGGAGACACAAAC
>NW_007210102.1:0-525 GCF_000164805.1 Carlito syrichta | reverse complement strand
TTTCATACTCAGAAGTACTTAGATGTGGGGATAAATGATGTGGTCACCCTAATCATAGTCAAAAGATAACACAGATTACTGTGATTGCTGAAACTAAAAGTGTGGATTAAGATTGGCAGCTGGGCATGGTGGTGCATTGTAATCCCAGCACTTTGGGAAGCTGAAGTGAAAGGATTGCCTGAGCCCAGGGTTCGAGACCAGCGTGGGCAACTTGGCAAGACCTTGTCTCCACAATAAATCAAGAAAAATTAGCCGGGTGTGGTGGCGCATGTCTGTACTTCCAGTTACTTGGAAGGCTGAGGTGAAAGAATTGCCTGAACCCAGCGGGTGGAGGCTGTGGTGGCTGTGAGCCTGCCACTGCACTCCAGCCTGGGTGATGGCGTGAGACTCCAACAACAACAACAAAAAGATAGGTTACATTTCCCAGTGAGCAAGTGTCAAGGTCCTTCTCCCTGCTTACTGCTTTAAAGATATAATAGTTAACAATGGATGTCATTCACTTTGAAGTATCTTTTTTTTTTTTTT
>NW_007210101.1:0-314 GCF_000164805.1 Carlito syrichta | reverse complement strand
CCTTTCTTTTGTGTTCCGTTCGCCTGAAAATTTGTTTCCCATCCTCTTACTTTGAGTCTGTGTATGTCCTTTCTAATGAGATGGGTCTCTTGAAGGCAGTATATTGTTGCCTGGTGATATTTTATCCATTTTGTCATTCTATGTCTTTTCAGTGGTGCGTTTAGTCCATTCACATTCAGACTAATTATTGAAATGTGAGAGTTCATCCCTATCATGGAGTTCTTATTGAGTTATTGTTCTTCCACTTGGGTTTTTCTTTTTTCTTTTTCTTTTTTTTTTTTGGCTTTCTTTTGCTTTTGGGGATGGTTCGTGTA
>NW_007210100.1:0-777 GCF_000164805.1 Carlito syrichta | reverse complement strand
CCATTTGGTCCAGAGTCTCATTGAGCTTCCGGATCTCCTTGCTGATTTTTTGTCATGATGATCTGTCTAAGGTTGTGAGTGGTGTATTAAAGTCCCCAGTTATTATGGTGTTAGAGTCAATGTCTTTCTTTAGTTTTCCTAGAAGTTGCTTTATGAATGTTGGTGCGCCTATGTTGGGTGCATATATGTTTAGGATAGATATATCTTGTTGATGGAGTGAACCTTTTATCATTATGTAGTGGCCCTCCGTATCTTTTTTAATTTTTGATAGCTTAAATGGTATTTTGTCTGACATTAGGATCGCGACTCCTCCTTTCTTTTGTGTTCCATTCGCCTGAAAATTTGTTTCCCATCCTCTTACTTTGAGTCTGTGCATGTCCTTTCTAGTGAGATGGGTCTCTTGAAGGCAGTATATTGTTGCCTGGTGATATTTTATCCATTTTGTCATTCTATGTCTTTTCAGTGGTGCGTTTAGTCCATTCACATTCAGACTAATTATTGAAATGTGAGAGTTCATCCCTATCATGGAGTTCTTATTGAGTTATTGTTCTTCCACTTGGTTTTTTCTTTTTTCTTTTCCTTTTTTTTTTTGTCTTTCTTTTGCTTTTGGGGATGGTTCGTGTATATTTTATTCTTTTCCCTGTACTCTTGTGAAGAACGTTGTTCTTTTTTCCTTTTCTTCCGTGTTTAGTACTTTCTTGAGTGTTTCATGTAGAGATGGTTTTGTGGCTGCATAAGTTCTTAGGGATTGGATATCTGGGAAAGATTCTAATTCTC
>NW_007210099.1:0-780 GCF_000164805.1 Carlito syrichta | reverse complement strand
CTCCCCGCCTAGTATAGTGCATATACATGAGAGCTCTGAGAATCAGGGAGGAGAGCACGCACAAAGCCAGTGTATACAGACTGCCAATGAAGTGCAGTGCAGCGCAGGCTTCAATAGCGTGTCCCCAGGAAGACCCAGCTTCACCCCCAGTGTAACAGAGGCTCTCCGTGCTTACTCGGCAATGGAAACGGCACAGCCTTGGTTGTCCTTATTAGGTTTAAACGCCATAGGGAAAAACAACTTAGAATTCTCCCCATCCACACATAATGCTCTCCTGCTCGTGACTGTGGAGCACTTGTGTCACTCATTGCGGCACTATGCCTTGGAGGTTTCACGCTCGTACGCAAAGGCCCTCTATGGAAAGGAACACAAATCAAGGGGAAAGAGTGAGAATGAGGTGTTACAGCAGGCGGCAATGAAGAATAATAGTCACAGCAAAGAGGTGACACTGCAGCACACATTGGGCACAGACTTAAGCCAGGAAGGTGCCCGTGCACCCCAGGCCTAAGTAAGGCCACTCCCACCAGCAATCCACAGTCTCATTGCTTTCCCTGACAGGAGAAGGTGTCAAGAAAGAGCAATTCAGAATTCCCCCGGGTCACACATAATGCCTTCCCACAAGTAACTGTGAATGTCTCAGATCCCTCATTGTGGCACAGGGGAGATGAGCATTCCCGCATGGGAGAGGTTGACAAGCCGCACGCCAAAGCAGTCACCCTGTAGAGCGTAAGATACACGAAAGGGAACAAGTGGGAAAGGAGGAATGACAGCACGCACACT
>NW_007210098.1:0-793 GCF_000164805.1 Carlito syrichta | reverse complement strand
TTGGTGACCAGAGTGCAACTCAGCTGCTGCACTGACTGGATCCAGATCTCCACAGCCATGGGTAGCCAAGCATGCTTCATTCAGCGGAGAATGCTGAAAAGTTTTCTCTTTTGACACGGGCGTCTCACACGGAATACAATGGCTCTGCAGGTTCATTTGCCAACGAGGCCCGAGAGCCATTGTTTGCTTTCCGGAAAACAACAGTCTTCCATGGGAGACATGCCTGAAAACGGCACGTCACTGAATGGGGGGGCAACAAGTATTATAGTGGCTTGGTCTTTGGCGTGACGCCTGATTCTCCCAGTTTTTCAGCGTGTATTATGCTACATTGAATGCAAAGGCCTAGCAGAGCTGGATGCAACGTTTCCTGTATACAAAGTGCACAACTCCATGGTGCCACACTGAGCGACATGACCGGTTCGCTGTCATCTTTGGGAAAGCATGATTTGTTCACCTACTGAATTCTAAAGTGTTTTTGATTTGACCTGTCCATCTCCTATCCAAAGCCATTGCTCTTCCGTTGGCATTTACGAGGAAGAGCTGACAGGCTTGGCTTGCTGGCTGTGAGTGTGCATCAGCTTGGGAAATGCTGTGTCAAATGTTGACTGCATTGTGATGTATTTTCCAGTAGTTTGATTCTTGTGTGCTGTACGGTGTAATACACGATTCTCAAGGTACGGCTTGAATGAGCATAGCCGAGCATGTTATGTCGATACTTCACATGTAGGAATGAGCATGTCAGTGGTGTCAGAGTGAGTGAAATGAGTGCTACACACTCACTGTAGAAAAGCAG
>NW_007210097.1:0-699 GCF_000164805.1 Carlito syrichta | reverse complement strand
TCTTTTGACACGGGCGTCTCACACGGAATACAATGGCTCTGCGGGTTCATTGCCAACGAGGCCCGAGAGCCATTGTTTGCTTTCCGGAAAACAACAGTCTTCCATGGGAGACATTCCTCAAAACGGCACGTCACTGAATGGGGGGGCAACAAGTATTACAGTGGCTTGGTCTTTGGCGTGACGCCTGATTCTCCCTGTTTTTCAGCGTGTATTATCCTACATTGAATGCAAAGGCCTAGCAGAGCTGTATGCAACGTTTCCTGTATACAAAGTGCACAACTCCATGGTGCCACACTGAGCGACATGACCGGTTCGCTGTCATCTTTGGGAAAGCATGATTTCTTCACCTACTGAATTCTAAAGTGTTTTTGATTTGACCTGTCCGTCTCCTATCCAAAGCCATTGCTCTTCCGTTGGCATTTACGAGGAAGAGCTGACAGGCTTGGCTTGGCTTGCTGGCTGTGAGTGTGCATCAGCTTGGGGAATGCTGTGTCAAATGTTTACTGCATTGTGATGTATTTTCCAGTAGTTTGATTCTTGTGTGCTGTACGGTGTAATACACGATTCTCAAGGTACGGCTTGAATGAGCATAGCCGAGCATGTTATGTCGATACTTCACATGTAGGAATGAGCATGTCAATGGTGTCAGACTGAGTGAAATGAGTGCTACACACTCACTTGTAGAAAAGGAGTGCTTGC
>NW_007210096.1:0-572 GCF_000164805.1 Carlito syrichta | reverse complement strand
TTTGTATCAATGTAATAGTAACCTTGTGATTGTATAACTTTTGTGTAATGCATGATGTCTAGTCCATTACCCTACGACAAGCTTGACTGACACTTCTGCCAGGCCCTACTGATGAAAGCTATGGGATACCTCTGATACCTGGCACCAGGAAGTCTGGACAGAAGAATGTCACTATTGATAAATGAGGCTGAAAACTCAAGTTCTATACAATGCTCTGCTGGTCACACGGCTAATGTACAGGTACCGACAACTCTGGACTATAAAAGTGAACTGTAAAAGCCTAGAGGGTGAGTAGAACCATTTTGAAAGACCTTGAGTCTGGTTCTGCTCCCTGGATTCGAACTCAGAAATAAACTTCTCTCTACCAGTTCCCTGCCCCTTTGATTTACTGGTATCAAGGGGAGCAGCCGAGTGTTACTTGGACCATAACAATAAGACTTTCTATCTAACAAGGAATATATCAGTAAATTTGACCAGGTCTGTCTGATTGAAAACAGTTTCAATTTTAAAAAATGGCTACATCCAGAAAAAACATGAAGAGTTAACTAATTTTCTTCATTTGATCTTTTTTG
>NW_007210095.1:0-810 GCF_000164805.1 Carlito syrichta | reverse complement strand
TTGGACACTTTCAGCATATGGACATTCTTGTTTTATAAATCTACTTTTTCTTCTAAACATTAAAATCCAAAAAGAGAAAGATGGGGTTTTCTTCATGCTTGGATCATCATTATTTATTCATAGCAACTAGTACATGACAAATGTTTAATCATTTTGGGGGGGTAAATATATAATCCACTTTTAACAACACATGAATTCAGAAGCAGATATGGGAATCTAGCTGTCTTCTACTAAAGCAGACATTAAAGATATTTGATGAAATGTAAAACAATGTCATTCTTCTCATTAAATAATTTTTGTTTTAGAAATCATAATTAAATATTAAATTTTTAAATACAAGTATTAAAGATTATTTTATGCATATCATTAGACAATGGATTCATTATAGTTTTGTTTTGTTTTTTCCTTGAGTTGGAGTCTCACTCTGTCGCCCAGACTGGAGTGCAGTGGCCTCTCCCGGTCACCGCAGCCTCGACCTGCTGGGTTCTAGCGATCCTTCCACCTCAGCCTTCCAAGTAGCTGGAACTACAGGCGTGCACTACCATGCCCAGCTAATTTTTGCTTTATTGTAGAGATGAGGTCTTGCCAAGTTGCCCAGGTGGGTCTCGAACCCATGGGCTCAGGCAATTCACTCACGTCAGCCTCCCAAAGTGCAGGATTACAGGCTGAGCCACTGAGCCCGACTGATTATATTTAAATAAATTTACACATAGCTATGTTCATACTTTATCAGTTTTCTTTCTAATATGGTAAATATTAGTAGATATCGTCCATATAAATCAAAGCTCCTTGAGGGTTCTCAGTAATTGT
>NW_007210094.1:0-654 GCF_000164805.1 Carlito syrichta | reverse complement strand
CTCATTTGGACTTCGGCTGTGCAGAGCGCCTCTGTTTGAACTAAGAATTCTCTCATGGGACACGCTTTGCCCGTGTGCAGCTCTACGCTGCCACCCAGGGGGCGATGGGAACCTCACAGTGGAGCAAGAAGGCATTACTTGGTGAATTCCCTGGGTGCATTCTGAAATGTTTCTCCCTTTCAAATTTTTGTGTGGGAGGATACACAATTGCTCTGCCAAACGCATTGACGGAAAAGAGCTGACTGCCTTGGTGGTGCTTGTTTTGAATGTCCGTCTCCCTTGGAAAGTGCTGTGTGAGAAGTGTGCTGCACTGTGAGGTTCTGGCACTGAGTGTGCGTGCTGTCATTCCTCCTTCCCACTTGTTCCCTTTCGTGTATCTTACGCTCTACAGGGTGACTGCTTTGGCGTGCGGCTTGTCAACCTCTCCCATGCGGGAATGCTCATCTTGTGCCACAATGAGGGATCTGAGACATTCACAGTTACTTGTGGGAAGGCATTATGTGTGACCCGGGGGAATTCTGAATTGCTCTTTCTTGACACCTTCTCCTGTCAGGGAAAGCAATGAGACTGTGGATTGCTGGTCGGAGTGGCCTTTCTTAGGCCTGGGGTGCACGGGCACCTTCCTGGCTTAAGTCTGTGCCCAATGTGTGCTGC
>NW_007210093.1:0-612 GCF_000164805.1 Carlito syrichta | reverse complement strand
TGGTGGGATCCCTGCTTTCCTCCTCTGCTTGATCCTGATCTTCCCGAATTGTTTGCATGACCCTCATGAGACACTGAGTGCCTAGAGTTGTCTCGTGCCTGCTCACGGTGGGACCCTCGTGTTCCTCCACCGCTGGATCCAGATCCTCCATGGGCAAACTCAGACTGTTCATGAGTGGATAGCTGGTAGAGGCGAGACCCTGAGTGCCTGGGCCTTTCCCCTGATTGGCCATGCCTGGGTCCCTGTGTATTTCGCTGACTGGAGCCTGATGGACCGTGGGCTGACCCTACTGTTCGTCTATCTGAGTCTTCTGAGTGTCCCTCACTATCACTGACCTCGCTTCCACTGGATCCCCGGTGTCTGTGTGTCTGGGATACAGAGGATGAATGTCCGTGTCCAGCCCCTGAGTGTCTGGGATTGTCTGCTGACTGCTCGTGACGGGATTCTTGTCTTCCTCTTGTACTTGATCCTGTCCCGCCATGAGAAGACTCAGCCGGTCTACCAGAGGAAGTGTCTCCATGATGAGAGCTTGAGTGTCTAGAGCTGTCTGCAGACTGTCCATGTCTGGCTTGGTCTTTTGTATGACACCCTGAGTGTCTAGAGCCATCTCTT
>NW_007210092.1:0-784 GCF_000164805.1 Carlito syrichta | reverse complement strand
CATGCATCAGGTAAATACTATGTAGGTATCTAAATTTTTCAATATGTTGCCAAATACCAATTAAAATATTAACAACGGTGTTTATGAAAGTCAATTAATTTTTAAAAACAACCTCTGTGTCTCAAATGAAATATTCTCACCTGGGAAGTCTTTTTAAATGGTGATAAATGTCAGAAGAATAGAGTTAATAATTTTTCAGATAACATGCATAGAATTTTAAAAATAGTTATCAAAAATAAGAAAAATACTCACCAAAACTTATTGCTCATTAAAAAAATAAAATCGACAAAATGATAAATTGTGGATTGCAAAGTATTTTGAGTTGTAGAGTTATTTAATAAGTGACTCAGGTCACAAAAATGGGTTTTCACATCTTATTTCTTAAAAGAGTGAATCCAATCCTGATGTGAAATTTTTTATTTGATAGACATGTTTAATTCATTTTCACGAAATTATGTTATTTTTAGCCTTGACTGGTAACACATTGAATATGTGCTTGAATTTGCTGTCAGAAAAATTATTTTATTACATGATAGGTTCCATGTTAATTTCCATTCTGAAACTATGGAATTAATTCATTTGATATGTTTTGATTCCTTTTGACAAGTAAAAATTTTTTTAGTTCTTTTGGGATATTTATCTGGATGACTGGTTATACAACAAAATATTTAAAACTTTTTCCTAAATAACTGTCAGTCAACGTTAACTTTTAAATATTGATTTAATGTCTAAAATTTCAAAATAATGAAGAATGCATGTTTATATTACTTTATTCATAAAATGG
>NW_007210091.1:0-436 GCF_000164805.1 Carlito syrichta | reverse complement strand
ACTTTTTCATATGTCTGTTGGTTGCCCATATATCTTCTTTTGAGAAGTGTCTATTCATGTCTTTTGCCTGCTTTTTAATGGGGCTGTCTGTTTTTTTTTCCTTTTGACATGTTTGCGTTTCCTGTAGATCCCATATGTTAGACTTTTGTCAGATATACAGTTGACAAATATTTTTTTTTCTATTCTGTGGGCTCTTTTCACAGTTTCTTTTCCCTGCTCTTTTCACAGTTTCTTTTGCTTTGCAGAAGCTCGTCAATTTGATGAGGACCCACTTGTTTTTCTTATTGCTTATGGTATGGGCACTCAGGATTCTGATCAGGAATTGGTTCCCAGTTCCAATTTCCATAAGGGTGTCTCCTGTGTTTTCTGAAATTCTCATAGTTTGAGGTTTTACATTTAGATCTTTGATCCATTTAGAGTTAATTTTTGTGTATGG
>NW_007210090.1:0-501 GCF_000164805.1 Carlito syrichta | reverse complement strand
TAGACATTGTCTTACGGTCTTTTAGAAAGCCCTCAGTTTTACAAATATGGTTTCTTAGTCTGTTGGGAAGGATATCACACAGTACTATCAACCGAGTGACTCAAAGCTCAGGAGGCTGAGAAGTTCAAATGCAAGATGCCAGAAGATTCAATGTTTGGTCCCTCATGAATGGTGCCTTGTGGCTGCGTCATCACACACTGGAAGGGAAAGGCAGCCCTCCTGGGCCTCTTTTATGAGGACTCCACCCTCATGATTTCATCACCTTCCAAAGGCCCCATCTCCTAATACCATGGTCTTGGAGGCTAGTATTTTCTTTTTTTTCTTTTTTTTTTGAGTTGGAGTTTCACTCTGTCGCCCAGACTGGAGTGGTGCAGTGGCCGCTTCCGGCCACCGCAGCCTCGGCCTGCTGGGCTCCGGCGATCCTTCCGCCTCAGCCTTCCAAGTAGCTGGAACTATAGGCGCGTGCTACCATGCCCAGCTCATTTTGATTTATTGTAGAGG
>NW_007210089.1:0-764 GCF_000164805.1 Carlito syrichta | reverse complement strand
GAGCATTATGTGTGGATGGGGAGAATTCTAAGTTGTTTTTCCTATGGCGTTTAAACTTAATAAAGGACTACCAAGGCTGTGCCGTTTTCATTGCCGAGTAAGCACGGAGAGCCTCTGTTACACTGGGGGTGAAGCTGGGTCTTCCTGGGGACACGCTATTGAAGCCTGCGCTGCACTGCACTTCATTGGCAGTCTGTATACACTGGCTTTGTGCGTGCTCTCCTCCCTGATTCTCAGAGCTCTCCTGTATATGGACTATACTAGGCGGGGAGCATTTGGTGACCAGAGTGCAACTTCAGCTGCTGCACTGACTGGATCCAGATCTCCACAGCCATGGGTAGCCAAGCATGCTTCATTCAGCGGAGAATGCTGAAAAGTTTTCTCTTTTGACACGGGCGTCTCACACGGAATACAATGGCTCTGCGGGTTCATTTGCCGACGAGGCCCGAGAGCCATTGTTTGCTTTCCGGAAAACAACAGTCTTCCATGGGAGACATTCCTCCAAACGGCACGTCACTGAATGGGGGGGCAACAAGTATTATAGTGGCTTGGTCTTTGGCGTGACGCCTGATTCTCCCTGTTTTTCAGCGTGTATTATCCTACATTGAATGCAAAGGCCTAGCAGAGCTGTATGCAACGTTTCCTGTATACAGAGTGCACAACTCCATGGTGCCACACTGAGCGACATGACCGGTTCGCTGTCATCTTTGGGAAAGCATCATTTGTTCACCTACTGAATTCTAAAGTGTTTTTGATTGACCTGT
>NW_007210088.1:0-475 GCF_000164805.1 Carlito syrichta | reverse complement strand
TCACAGATGTGTCGTCCATTTTCATTTACCAAGATAAGGTCCCCTAGAATTTATCTGGATCTTCAAGTCAAGACTATTACTTAAGTGTCACCTTTGTCCATCAGAAATCTGCCTCGTAAGAACCCAAAATGCCTTCACTTTGGTTCATTTATAAAGGTGACATTTCATTGGTTCACCTGCTGCAGGATCTGAGGTTGAGGAGAAAGAAATCAAACAGAGAGAAGCTTAGAGAAGATATTAGAAATAGGGAGAGATGAAGGTTTGGTTATGAGAATAAAGAGTTAGTCTTTTAGCCGGGCTTGATGGCTCAGCCTGTAATCCCGTGCCTTTGGGAGGCTGAGGTGAGTGGATTGCCCAAGCCTGCGGGTTCGAGACCCACCTGGGCAGGCAAGATCTCATCTCTACAATAAAATAAAAAAAATTAGCCGGACGTGGTAGCGCGCACCTGTAATTCCGGCTACATGGAAGGCTGAGG
>NW_007210087.1:0-630 GCF_000164805.1 Carlito syrichta | reverse complement strand
TGGGGGACAGAGTAAGACTGACTCAGAAAAAAAAAAAAAAAAAAGGCAGGCCAGGTGTGGTGGCTCATGCCTATAATCCCAGCACTTTGGGAGGCTGAGGTGAGAGGATTGCCTGAGTTCGAGACCAGCCTGGGCAACTTGGCAAGACCTCATCTCTACAATAAATCAAAAAATTAACTGGGCATGGTGGCACGTGCCTGTAGTTCCAGCTACTTGGAAAGCTGAGGCAGAAGGATCACCTGAGCCCAGTAGGTCGAGGCTGTGGTGGCCGTGAGTGTGCCACAACAAGAGTGGTAACAAGAGTGAGACTCCTACTCAGAAAAAAAAAATGTTGGGCACTGAGCTAAAGCATTATCACCTTTGATCCTTACAGTAAGCTCCTCAGTCAGTACTATTACTGGACCATTATACATATAGAGAAACAAAGATCTGCTGAAGCAAAACAACCTGCCCAAGTTTGTGCAGTCAGTCAGTGGTCCAGCCGGTCCTAGGACTCAGGACCAATTGTATCAGTCAGCTCTTGTTGCCGCCATGCTGTGTAACAAACCACCACAAACTCACTGGTCTTTGCCAACCAGTATGTGTGCTCATGCTCCTGGATCTGCAGCTAAGTGTGGCCTGGCTGATCTG
>NW_007210086.1:0-643 GCF_000164805.1 Carlito syrichta | reverse complement strand
CTCTGGGTTCTGCCAGTTCTGTTCAACCCTTGCTTCCTCAAAGGCTAGGGCAGGCAAAGGTCTGTCCAACTCTTCGATGAAACTATTTCCTCACGATGGCGCTGTGGCTCAAGAGGACGCTAACAGGCCTGCCTGACACCCGCCCATCAACTTGGAAAAAAAGGTGCCATCAAACTCTCCTCCCTGTGATCCACCTTCAGTTTTTTTCTCCCTGAGCTCAACAAAGTTCCAGACACTTGGAAGGCTGAGCTGGAAGTGTCGCCCGAGCCCAGGAGTTGGAGGCTGCAGTGTCTGTGACCGTCTACTCTGTGCGACAGAGTTACACTCTGACTCTAACAATCAAACCACAAAATAAAATTTTAAAAAACATTGAAAAATGAAACATGAATAATGTTGGAAAAATCATGAAGAAAGAGGCATTGCGTATGTTTATACTGTCAGAAGTGTGAGTTAGGCTTTACAATTGTGAAACACTGTGGGGTCAGCTGTTCATGTGCTAACAGCCTACAGTATAGAAACTGCAATCTTAGGAATACATTTGAGAGAGATCATCCCCTATGTAAAGAGAAGAGATGGACTATAATAGTTATGACATCATAGTTTCAGAGCTACGTTCTCAAAACCATACAAATGTTCATCCCCG
>NW_007210085.1:0-664 GCF_000164805.1 Carlito syrichta | reverse complement strand
GCACATTTTGAAAAGCTCCTTCCCGGGAAGATGCACATGCACAACAAGCCTCACAGAGGCCGTCTACGCTTATTCAGCAAGGCCAACGCGAGAGTGACTGCATTTCCTAGCCTAGAGAAACGCCAAGGGGTAAAACGTTTCAGGGCTCAAACAGAAGGCAAGCACTGCTTTTCTACAAGTGAGTGTGTAGCACTCATTTCACTCAGTCTGACACCATTGACATGCTCATTCCTACATGTGAAGTATCGACATAACATGCTCGGCTATGCTCATTCAAGCCGTACCTTGAGAATCGTGTATTACACCGTACAGCACACAAGAATCAAACTGCTGGAAAATACATCACAATGCAGTAAACATTTGACACAGCATTTCCCAAGATGATGCACACTCACAGCCAGCAAGCCAAGCCTGTCAGTTCTTCCTCGTAAATGCCAACGGAAGAGCAACGGCTTTGGATAGGAGACGGACAGGTCAAATCAAAAACACTTTAGAATTCAATAGGTGAACAAATCATGCTTTCCCAAAGATGACAGGGAACCGGTCATGTCGCTCAGTGTGGCACCATGGAGTTGAGCACTTTGTGTACAGGAAACGTTGCACACAGCTCGGCTAGGCCTTTGCATTCAATGTAGGATAATACACGCTGAAAAACAGGGAGAAT
>NW_007210084.1:0-703 GCF_000164805.1 Carlito syrichta | reverse complement strand
TAAAGAGCGCTGCACAATTTGAAAGCTCCTTCCCCGGGAAGATGCACATGCACAACAAGCCTCACAGAGGCCGTCTACGCTTATTCAGCAAGGCCAACGCGAGAGTGACTGCATCTCCTAGCCTAGAGAAACGCCAAGGGGTAAAACGTTTCAGGGCTCAAACAGAAGGCAAGCACTGCTTTTCTACAAGTGAGTGTGTAGCACTCATTTCACTCAGTCTGACACCATTGACATGCTCATTCCTACATGTGAAGTATCGACATAACATGCTCGGCTATGCTCATTCAAGCCGTACCTTGAGAATCGTGTATTACACCGTACAGCACACAAGAATCAAATTACTGGAAAATACATCACAATGCAGTAAACATTTGACACAGCATTCCCCAAGCTGATGCACACTCACAGCCAGCAAGCCAAGCCTGTCAGCTCTTCCTCGTAAATGCCAACGGAAGAGCAATGGCTTTGGATAGGAGACGGACAGGTCAAATCAAAAACACTTTAGAATTCAGTAGGTGAACAAATCATGCTTTCCCAAAGATGACAGGGAACCGGTCATGTCGCTCAGTGTGGCACCATGGAGTTGTGCACTTTGTATACAGGAAACGTTGCATCCAGCTCTGCTAGGCCTTTGCATTCAATGTAGGATAATACGCGCTGAAAAACAGGGAGAATCAGGCGTCACGCCAAAGACCAAGCCACT
>NW_007210083.1:0-704 GCF_000164805.1 Carlito syrichta | reverse complement strand
TAAAGAGCGCTGCACATTTGAAAAGCTCCTTTCCCCGGGAAGATGCACATGCACAACAAGCCTCACAGAGGCCGTCTACGCTTATTCAGCAAGGCCAACGCGAGAGTGACTGCATTTCCTAGCCTAGAGAAACGCCAAGGGGTAAAACGTTTCAGGGCTCAAACAGAAGGCAAGCACTGCTTTTCTACAAGTGAGTGTGTAGCACTCATTTCACTCAGTCTGACACCATTGACATGCTCATTCCTACATGTGAAGTATCGACATAACATGCTCGGCTATGCTCATTCAAGCCGTACCTTGAGAATCGTGTATTACACCGTACAGCACACAAGAATCAAACTACTGGAAAATACATCACAATGCAGTAAACATTTGACACAGCATTCCCCAAGCTGATGCACACTCACAGCCAGCAAGCCAAGCCTGTCAGCTCTTCCTCGTAAATGCCAACGGAAGAGCAATGGCTTTGGATAGGAGACGGACAGGTCAAATCAAAAACACTTTAGAATTCAGTAGGTGAACAAATCATGCTTTCCCAAAGATGACAGGGAACCGGTCATGTCGCTCAGTGTGGCACCATGGAGTTGTGCACTTTGTATACAGGAAACGTTGCATCCAGCTCTGCTAGGCCTTTGCATTCAATGTAGGATAATACGCGCTGAAAAACAGGGAGAATCAGGCGTCACGCCAAAGACCAAGCCACT
>NW_007210082.1:0-643 GCF_000164805.1 Carlito syrichta | reverse complement strand
TTCCTAGCCTAGAGAAACGCCAAGGGGTAAAACGTTTCAGGGCTCAAACAGAAGGCAAGCACTGCTTTTCTACAAGTGAGTGTGTAGCACTCATTTCACTCAGTCTGACACCTTTGACATGCTCATTCCTACATGTGAAGTATCGACATAACATGCTCGGCTATGCTCATTCAAGCCGTACCTTGAGAATCCTGTATTACACCGTACAGCACACAAGAATCAAACTACTGGAAAATACATCACAATGCAGTAAACATTTGACACAGCATTCCCCAAGCTGATGCACACTCACAGCCAGCAAGCCGAGCCTGTCAGCTCTTCCTCGTAAATGCCAACGGAAGAGCAATGGCTTTGGATAGGAGACGGACAGGTCAAATCAAAAACACTTTAGAATTCAGTAGGTGAACAAATCATGCTTTCCCAAAGATGACAGCGAACCGGTCATTTCGCTGAGTGTGACACCATGGAGTTGTGCACTTTGTATACAGGAAAACGTTGCATACAGCTCTGCTAGGCCTTTTGCATTTCAATGTAGGTTAATACACGCTGAAAAACAGGGAAGAATCAGGCGTCACGCCAAAGACCCAAGCCCACTGTAATACTTTGTTGCCCCCCCATTCAGTGACGTGCCGTTTGAAGGAAT
>NW_007210081.1:0-772 GCF_000164805.1 Carlito syrichta | reverse complement strand
AGAGCTCCTTCCCCGGGAAGATGCACATGCACAACAAGCCTCACAGAGGCCATCTACGCTTATTCAGCAAGGCCAACGCGAGAGTGACTGCATTTCCTAGCCTAGAGAAACGCCAAGGGGTAAAACGTTTCAGGGCTCAAACAGAAGGCAAGCACTGCTTTTCTACAAGTGAGTGTGTAGCACTCATTTCACTCAGTCTGACACCATTGACATGCTCATTCCTACATGTGAAGTATCGACATAACATGCTCGGCTATGCTCATTCAAGCCGTACCTTGAGAATCGTGTATTACACCGTACAGCACACAAGAATCAAACTACTGGAAAATACATCACAATGCAGTCAACATTTGACACAGCATTCCCCAAGCTGATGCACACTCACAGCCAGCAAGCCAAGCCTGTCAGCTCTTCCTCGTAAATGCCAACGGAAGAGCAATGGCTTTGGATAGGAGACGGACAGGTCAAATCAGAAACACTTTAGAATTCAGTAGGTGAACTAATCATGCTTTCCCAAAGATGACAGCGAACCGGTCATGTCGCTCAGTGTGGCACCATGGAGTTGTGCACTTTGTTTACAGGAAACGTTGCATACAGCTGTGCTAGGCCTTTGCATTCAATGTAGGATAATACACGCTGAAAAACAGGGAGAATCAGGCGTCACGCCAAAGACCAAGCCACTGTAATACTTGTTGCCCCCCCATTCAGTGACGTGCCGTTTGCAGGAATGTCTCCCATGGAAGACTGTTGTTTTCCGGAAAGCAAACAATGG
>NW_007210080.1:0-787 GCF_000164805.1 Carlito syrichta | reverse complement strand
AAAGCTCCTTTCCCCGGGAAGATGCACCATGCACAACAAGGCTCACAGAGGGCCGTCTCGCTTATTCAGCAAGGCCAACGCGAGAGTGACTGCATTTCCTAGCCTAGAGAAACGCCAAGGGGTAAAACGTTTCAGGGCTCAAACAGAAGGCAAGCACTGCTTTTCTACAAGTGAGTGTGTAGCACTCATTTCACTCAGTCTGACACCATTGACATGCTCATTCCTACATGTGAAGTATCGACATAACATGCTCGGCTATGCTCATTCAAGCCGTACCTTGAGAATCGTGTATTACACCGTACAGCACACAAGAATCAAACGACTGGAAAATACATCACAATGCAGTCAACATTTGACACAGCATTTCCCAAGCTGATGCACACTCACAGCCAGCAAGCCAAGCCTGTCAGCTCTTCCTCGTAAATGCCAACGGAAGAGCAATGGCTTTGGATAGGAGACGGACAGGTCAAATCAGAAACACTTTAGAATTCAGTAGGTGAACAAATCATGCTTTCCCAAAGATGACAGCGAACCGGTCATGTCGCTCAGTGTGGCACCATGGAGTTGTGCACTTTGTATACAGGAAACGTTGCATCCAGCTCTGCTAGGCCTTTGCATTCAATGTAGGATAATACACGCTGAAAAACAGGGAGAATCAGGCGTCACGCCAAAGACCAAGCCACTATAATACTTGTTGCCCCCCCATTCAGTGACGTGCCGTTTGGAGGAATGTCTCCCATGGAAGACTGTTGTTTTCCGGAAAGCAAACAATGGCTCTCGGGCCTCG
>NW_007210079.1:0-819 GCF_000164805.1 Carlito syrichta | reverse complement strand
AAAAGCTCCTTTCCCCGGGAAGATGCACATGCACAACAAGCTTCACAGAGGCCGTCTACGCTTATTCAGCAAGGCCCAACGCGAGAGTGACTGCATTTCCTAGCCTAGAGAAACGCCAAGGGGTAAAACGTTTCAGGGCTCAAACAGAAGGCAAGCACTGCTTTTCTACAAGTGAGTGTGTAGCACTCATTTCACTCAGTCTGACACCATTGACATGCTCATTCCTACATGTGAAGTATCGACATAACATGCTCGGCTATGCTCATTCAAGCCGTACCTTGAGAATCCTGTATTACACCGTACAGCACACAAGAATCAAACTACTGGAAAATACATCACAATGCAGTAAACATTTGACACAGCATTCCCCAAGCTGATGCACACTCACAGCCAGCAAGCCGAGCCTGTCAGCTCTTCCTCGTAAATGCCAACGGAAGAGCAATGGCTTTGGATAGGAGACGGACAGGTCAAATCAAAAACACTTTAGAATTCAGTAGGTGAACAAATCATGCTTTCCCAAAGATGACAGCGAACCGGTCATTTCGCTGAGTGTGACACCATGGAGTTGTGCACTTTGTATACAGGAAACGTTGCATACAGCTCTGCTAGGCCTTTGCATTCAATGTAGGTTAATACACGCTGAAAAACAGGGAGAATCAGGCGTCACGCCAAAGACCAAGCCACTGTAATACTTGTTGCCCCCCCATTCAGTGACGTGCCGTTTGGAGGAATGTCTCCCATGGAAGACTGTTGTTTTCCGGAAAGCAAACAATGGCTCTCGGGCCTCGTTGGCAAATGAACCCGCAGAGCCATTGTATG
>NW_007210078.1:0-304 GCF_000164805.1 Carlito syrichta | reverse complement strand
GGGCTCCAGCTACCCTTCCACCTCGGCTTTCCAAGTAGCTGGAACTACAGGCGTGCGCTACCATGCCCGGCTAATTTTTTGTTTTATTATAGAGATGAGGTCTCAACCAAGTTGCCCAGGCAGGTCTCGAATCCGCGGGCTCAGGCAATCCACTCACCTCAGCCTCCCAAAGGCGCAGGATTACAGGTTGAGCCACCGAGCCCGGCGGATTTTCCAATTTTAAAATAAAACTTAAGTATTCAAGAAAAGCAAAAAATAAAAAATAAGTCAAAGAAAACACACAAGGTCAGGTGTGGTGGGTCAC
>NW_007210077.1:0-393 GCF_000164805.1 Carlito syrichta | reverse complement strand
GTCTCACTTTGTCATCCAGACTGGAGTGCAAAGTTGCCCAGGCGGGTCTCGAATATATATATATATATATGAAAGCTTGCCAATTCTCATCACTTTGACCACAATCTTTCCATCTAAATCACCATTACCTTTCCCCTCCACTTCACAATAGGCTTCTAATCAGTCACAGTGCTTCTACTCCATCCCTTCTTACACTAAATATAGTGATTTTTTTTGAAAGCAGGATTTATTGAGAGGACAGAAATGCTCCCACAGTGGGAAGGGACCCAAGGGTGTTGCTTAAGAAGTTTTGTAAGAAGTGAATTAAGATCATATCACTCCCTTGCTCAAGGAATTCCCACACTACTTAGAGAAATTTTCAACTCACCATGGCTTCAAGGCTCCATATGACTG
>NW_007210076.1:0-654 GCF_000164805.1 Carlito syrichta | reverse complement strand
GAACTCTGAGAAAGCCCACACTCACGTAAATATTCTGGGAAGTCTTGTGAACTGGAGGCAGGCTGCCATTTCCAAAAGGGACACCATTACAAAGGCCTCATAATTCAGCTACTTTAAGAAAATATGGTCTAGATAGCACATCAAGTAAACGATGATTCCTCTGAGAATACCTCCATGTACATATTTCTCTCTCTCCAAATGGCATTTTGGTAAAGGCTACTGATTTCCTTTGCTGTGGATTTAGGAGCAGAAATCTACTTTGCTTCTATTTGTAAAGCAAGTGTAGGTTAACCCAAAGTGGAAGAAATTTGTCCTCCCACACAGGTGCAAAAAGGCCAATTACCAGAATGTTCCACCCGTAAACACTGCTTTTTTTAATTTTTTAATTTTTTTTTTAATTTTTATTTTCTGAGTTGGAGTCTCACACTGCTTTTAAAGAAAGTACAAAGGGATTGGCAGTAGGGGGATACTGCCAGGGGAGGAAGGGGAAGGCACATAACACCAATAAGGGTACCCAATCTGAAACCAGGCGAAGTGGGGACCAAAGGAAGGCCTAAAATTGACCTGTCCCATGACCTTATGTACCTAGCCCTGAATTGTACCCCACGTCTTTCCATTTTTTTTTAAAGAAAGTACGGTAAAATGATGTGTGCT